>NW_026731607.1:690000-785000 GCF_028476545.2 Physella acuta
AAATTTAAAAAATATACTTTAGTGTTATATATGAAATCCCTAGCAATTCACATTTTCTAAAATATACTTCTTTTTAAAATAGAAATATTTTGTTTAGCTTTAGTTAAATTAACATTAAATATTAGAGAATGCAAATTTATAATTTTTAAATAAAAAATGAGAAATAAAAACAAGTAGCATGTTATAATTATGTTGCCGTTAAATGTTCTCTATTTAGGTAACCTGAAATTGAGAACCCAGATGAATGAAACTCGAAAATTGTATGCAGCAATAGGCGGGAATGAAACCATTGATTTTGAACTGCTGCTAGGGAATTCCCGAATATGGAAATATGAACTTTCTAAGGGAGTTAAACACGATCAAGTTACTTTAGTAACTGATATAAATGGCAACGCTGCTTTAGAACGTTATGCTATTGAACTCATGCAAATAACTGAAGTAAAAGCAGTAGTAAGATTACATTTTGTTATGCTAAATCAATCAGATTTTGATGTATATGATTTTAAAGTGCTGGACATGAATGGTGGGACGGTTACAAGCAATTTCCAAATATCAGGCAAGTCTGTTAGTCTAATGTTCGTTGGTTATAAGCAATAAATCGATTGAAAACTATTTTTTTTAAGATTTAAAATTAAACATATTTTCCGAACAATGCTTTATCAAACTATTTTAAAACAAAAAAAAAATTTAAAAAAAAACAACAAAAACAAATTACCACCAAATGAGTAAAAAAAAAAAATTTAAATTAAAAACTTAAAATGTTTTACAAAATATAACTTATACATTAAACGTACTAACTAGGATCTTTTAATTATGTAAATCGAAGCAACGAATAAACAGAAACTGTAGAAACAAGATGGTTGCACATTTAACTACAAACAATACTAACAATAAAACAACACAAATGATCCAGTATTTGTTAAAATGCAGCTATTGTTCTCTTTCAGAGAAAACGTCTAGTGATGTAAACGTATTGAATATTATTTCATATGTCGCAGCAATTTTATTTCTTTTGACAACAATCATTGTATCATCGGTCTTATATTGCAAGATACGGAAAGGTAGGCTCAAGAACAAATCGTTGTAATTATCAGATTTTATATTATAGATTTTTCGTTCAGTTACGTTGATTCAATTATATATTTTAACACAAATGTTTCTATTGTTATATAAGCTATTTAAAAAAAAATATCCTTTAATTTTTTTAGTATTGAACGTTTTAGAAACTATTTTTATTAATAGGCAAAATTGAACGTTCAATGAAAACTATAAAAACAAAAGAAGGCCATGTTTCAGAAAATGAAGTGGTAAAAACAGGTATGCTTTTTATATATTCAATATAATTTTCTGAATATTCTATTTTTAATTTCTTGCAAAAGTTGAAGGAAAAAGGAGGTAATGTATTCGTGCTTGAAATAAAATCTAGATTTCGACGTCTTAACTTTCTTAAGTCGGAAAACTTAGTATTTCGTATCTTGTTTGTGCTTGTGAATGGGTTTGTAAGTGTGTGTGTGAGTGTGTGCGAGTGTGTGTGTGTGTAAATATAGTAAGTTGAGTATCGTTACAATTATGTTGACGAAGAATTTATCTAATTTGTAAATCAATTTTCGACTAAATTCCAGTAACCGGAAGTGGTACTTACAATACTTCCAATTCCTCAAAAGCTGATAAATTGAGTGGAAGAAATTTTACATATAACTATAACATTGTATGCGCAAGTTTCTTTGAACGTTTCAACAACTTTCAGTAACCAGCAGTGGTACTTTATTTCCGTGGTAACACGATAACCTGTGTAATATCGTTTATTTTTAAGTGTAATCAGAGAACTGGAGAAATTAAAAGATAAAATTTCTGTCGCAGTTATATCCCTTTATTTATAAATGATTGAGTGGGAAAACTTTATAGTTTTTTATTAACTATCACACCTATTTGAAAATCGTTTAGTAATAATTTTAGAGAAATGGTTCTTTTATTTGTGTGTTGTCAAAGAACGAGGGAAATTAAAAGTTTGAATTTCTGACGCTGTTACCTCCCTTCATGTGAATAATTAAAATTAAGGAATAAAAGCGTTAAATTATTAACCCTTTAATACGACCTTTTTGAGAATCTGGTAGTTTTCCATGTGCCTACGCCACCAGAGCCATCTCCTTACCGAATATCATTGTTTTGTCGCCTCTAAGTGGTCGATCTAATTCAAGCACTTGAAAAAATGTATTGTATTTTTAAGGCCCCGGTCAGTTTAGGTCACTTTAAAACTGGATTAATGAAATGACTCTAATTTCCCCGTTATAGATACAGTGTACAGCAACATTTGTCAAGAACAATATCCCTGCAACTTACCTGCACGTACTGGATCTAATAGTTGTGAGTAACAAACAAACCAAACAAATAACATCACATACTTTGCTTTTATAGAAATATATTCTCATAAAGCATAGTATAAGTACTTTCCCGTCTATGTTTTTGCTAATAAAAAAACGTCTGTATTTTTATAGCCCAATTGGTTGTCTTCCGCCTTTGCTGCATATTTTACTTTAAAGCGCATGTTAGACCTTGCTAAGTAAAGGGTAACAACTTCCTAGAATTTTTTTAACAGTATTTGTCGTTTGTCTCAGTAAGTGTTATGTTTAGAGTTCTTTTATGTTTCCTATTTTTTTTAAAATATACTCTAATCGGGTTGTATTTCAGGGAACAAAAGAAAAGATTCTGAAACAAAGGAACATCACATTGGTAAATAAGTAAATTAAAAAAGTAATATATTCGTATGTAATCAGTTGAAACAATTTCAAAAACACAAAAGGGCCTAAGGGAAATATTCTCTCATATTTTCTCATATGTGTATGATATATTAACATGTTATGGTGATGTAATTTTTTTTTTAAATTATGTAGTATATTAATATTTTATTAGCATATAGTAATTTTAAATAAATAAAGTTTAACATTACTTGTAATATAATATACTAAAGAAGAAAAAGAAATTATCATTCTGTCGCGAGTGTTCGTCATAATAATCCATTTTTTCTATTTATAAAATTTCCATTTTTCTAGAATCTTAATTTGATGCAATATGTAGATCTAGTATTATATTTCTTACATTAAAAATATATCATAAGTAGTTTAGTATTTCACGTTTTATGTTTTTAGAATATTACGTTTGCTTACAAATAATGTAATTGTCCATCTGCATGTACCAACAAAGAATCCTTAAGAACAGATTTGACACATAAAATGTGTTACGATTCACAAGGACCAAATCATAAATATTTTAACGGTAACGGTATGTCAATTATTTAAATTTGCATTCAACATGCTAATTTTAAGACACTAGTTTCTATACATCACATGTGCATACAAAACTATTAAATTTGTGTGAATTATTTTAAGTAAAACAAACTTCCTTTCCAGGCCCAGTTGAACAGGAGTCGAATGAAAATATGAACCAAACAGGTAACCAATCCATTTAATCTTTAATAGAATATTTGATTAGTTGCTACAATTGCATTAGATTTTATTAAAATACAAAATAAAAGCTAAGCACTGAAATTATATTGGTTTGACTTGTAGTTGAACATGGGAATATTAAAACCGTTAATTTCACTACTGCTGTCTTGTTATTTCAATTAGTACAAGCAATACAATATATGTAGGAAACGGTTTCATAAGACATAAAAAAAAGTTAATTTTAGACACTTTGTGTATGCAATTTTATCAATTCATTGGATCAGCTATTAATAATAATAAAAAAATTTATACATGTTATAAAATAAAAACAAACAAACATATATTTCCTTGTGTATTAGATTTGTGTTTCCTTTTTAGAGTAGTTTTGCTTAGGTTTAAAGCACAAAGCAATAAGAAAGTTTACCTTTCACCAATCCGAAGTTTAACGTCGTTGATTTTCCTTGCATATCTCCAAGATGGTACCTAATCTATTTTTAAACATCGAAATTGTTTCGTTTCTCTGCACTAAAATTTAGGTTTCGTTTTTTAATAGAAAAGTATATTGGCAGAGGCGTAGCAACGCCTCCCGGCGCCCGGGGACAAACTTTCAATTCCCCCCCCCCTAACCCTTCCATATAATTTTTATGTTTATAATTCAGAACTACAGCTAAAATGAGCTTTTAATTTTTTTTCCCAACCCATTTTGGCCACCCTTATAAGGGCGCGCCCGGGGACATATGTACCCCCCATGCCTTCACTACGCCTCTTTATATTGGAATTATATTTTCATTTTAAAAATTATCTTAGCTATTAACGTATTTTTCTTATGGTATTTTCATATGATAAAATATTAATTTTGTTAATCGTAAATAAATTGAATTGTTTTGCAGAAAGTCAACAATATCCAGATCTTGGTGTGGCAAATTGTTCGAGTTTTTTGTAACGTTTTACACGCCTGAGTCTACTCAAGTAATGAGCAAATAAACTATGTAATTTATTATTTAAATATGTTGTATACCAACTTGTCTACGACGTTTTAAAATAAAATTTTGTTTAATTAATCATTAGATGCGTGATTTGTTCCTTAGCGAGGTTTAACGAACATACAGCTTTTGTAAATGGGGAGGAGGGATGGAGAGGCGTAGCGACCCCTCCCGGCGCCCGGGGACAAATTTCAATTTGCCCCCCCCCCCATATATTTTTTTATGTTTATAATTCAAAACTGAAGCTAAAATGAGGTTTTAATTATTTTTTTCAAACTCATTATAGCGCTCCTATGGTCGGCGCCCGGAGACATATGTACCCACCAGCGGCTATTGGTGTGTGTTTGATCAGGGTATTTTGGTGCGAATGAAACTTGGTACGATATAAATTGAATGTATGACAATATGACACGTATGAAAGATTGTAACGTTTGATGTAAAAACAATGTTGCTGTATAGTGCAAATGAGTTTTTTCCGTATGTTATGAGGAGACTGTGTCTTGTCCTGACTATTCAGATAATCTACTGAGCTGATTTCGTCTAAAAGTATAAATTAACATAGAGTGGAAATGTACTACAACTTTTGTGAAATTATTCAATCCTGTTCGTGAATTAGTGATGAAGTTTGAGAAGGGATATTGGTAGTGGATATTTCTTCACACAAACCCAATTGTCAAAGTCCTAATTCAGAATGGAGAAGAACACGCTTTTTTTTTTCATATACAATTTTTTTTTAGTTTTGAGGACACTTCAAATGCAGCTGATTTAAATATATAAACACATGCCACTTTTTAAACATTATTTATATAACTTGAAATCGGAGAGGCGGGCTCAATTATAGACTGTGTTTAATACGACTTAGATTTAAGATAACCTGGTTAAATGCTCCTACTGGATTTAACGCTGGAAAACAGTGTAATTGTGTCATGGAATTTAACTCAGTTATCTTCCTTCTCTAAATCACATTTCTCCATGAACCAAACACGCCTATATGTTTAGTAAAACAACAATTATATGGATCACTTGGATCACAATGAAGATTTATTACTTAATGTTAATTCTAAAAGTAATGATCACATTACGACGACACTTTTATTGTAATATTGACAAATGTCTTGGTTGAAAACAATTTTGTTTCACTTAAAATATTTCAATGAAAAACTATCCTATTTTTTGTTTTATGCAGGCTGAATATATTAAACACTACATTATCTAATTAAATACTTCATGACGGAAAAAAATGACTTTTTTTTAAATTTTTGTGATGATTACATACGCTATGTGGTATCAAATATCTGATGATATGAAGGCTAGTGATTTGCCTATTATAATTCATGAGTAAGTGGGCGAGGAGGACGACTATTCTATGAATCTGATAAAATGAGAAGAGCCATTACGACACTGATAGCTCTAGATAAACGGACAGTTGTCTTCAAGTAACTCACATTTTGGTTCATTATTTACAATCAATACATTGTCACTGTCACTGTACATAATACCAGTTCGGTTAAAATCAACATAAACGGTGTTTACATTACAAAAATGATTCTGCTGAGTCTCCAGGGAATCGTATATGCAATATAAATTTTAGCCAAAATTATTCAGTTCACTCCATGAATTGATCTAATTTTGTCAAGTAGAACTGTAAAAGTGTAAAATTTGTTTCCACTGTGTATCTTTAATTCGTTGCTCCTATTTAAAGAAGTAAGACTAAAATAGTTAAATACGAGCCCCTATTATAAAACAGTATACTTTAACGATTAATTCACCGATAATACGCATGGCTTCGTAACAAAAACTTTACCTATAGGTACCTAAAAAGTTAGAAGAAGCAAGCACTCAGAAAATTGTTATTTTTAAAAAGGGTACGACATGCCGTTTTATTATAATAAATACAAGCAGTAGATTAGTTTTTTTACTTTCTCGTATATACGTAGTATAGAGAAAGTATTGTAATCGTGCAAAAAAAAATCGAGATTTTTACAAATCTCGACGTTTTACACCTCACTGATACGGAAAAAAATAATTTTGCAATCTTGTCCGTATGTCTGTGTGTGTGTGTGTCTGTCTGTCTGTCTGTCCGTGTGTAAACACGATAACTTGAGTACCGTTACAGCTAGGTTGATGAAATTTCATATATAAGTATTTTATCAAAATCGTAGATCCGTATCAACTTTTGAGCGATTTCCGATAACCGGAAGTGGTACTTTTCCTACTTTGAATTTTTCAAAAGCCTATAACTTGAGTACTATTTCAGATAGATAAATGAAATTTCACATGTACGTAAAAGATCTAATTCTCTACCTTCTGTTAAATTTTGAGTAATTTCCGTTGACTGGAAGTAGTAATTTACGCTACTTCCGATTTCTCAAAAAACTAATGTAAATTTTTAAAGTACTAATAATATTGCGCACTATTATACGCGTTTTTATTCGGCGTTTGCTTGGTGCGCAATGTTTTTTTTATGAGATTCTATTCTATTTTTAAAAGTTTAAGTATTTAAAATGGATTAAAAATCATAACTATATCCCCAGTTACCACCCCCTGTTGTTTTATATAAGAATATTCGAGAAAGTTTAGGGGAGTTCACTCCCGGTTTATTTTAATTAATTGAAGGAACAGCAAGCAGTGTTTCTTCCAGATATTTTTCTCCGGGATTGTTGCTACAAAAATTTTCAGAGGGAGTGGGGGTGGGGGGGGGGGGGGGGGGGGGGTTGGGGAAGGTGGACACTGGTAAAACTATGTCTTTTTTTAATAGAAATTATGTTATGTTCGGGGGGAGGGGGGTGGTAGACTCTTCTTTGCCCCCCCCCTCTCCTGATGACACGTCTGGAAGAAACATTGGCAGCAAGGTAACATTTCAAAATAGTGTAGATCTACCGTCTAACACTGGAACTCCAAGTTACAAGTGAGTAGGCGAAAATCGGGGGTGGGGGAGTGGGAAAAGGGCGAATCTTAAATTACAGATTCCATTAGAGCAGGAAGTGGTCTTTGCTGCAGTCTCGAACGGCTTGTGGTGTTTCTAGGTTGGTTATCTACATTGTTGTAAAAGATAACACTAAAATATCATCATGCTTGTGGTTATAATATATTAATCAGCTTTTTAGAAATGCAAAATACGACCCATTGTTTCCGTATTTAGCCTGAGTTTAATTCTTTCTAGATAGTTTGCTGTCATCAGTTGACGAGCCACAACTGGCCATGTGTCGGAGCTCAAACATTTGGGTTAGCAGCTATACGCTCTATCACACAGCCGCGCAGTCCCAGATTATGGAACCCATAGTGCTAACAATTTTCATTAACTTTTGTGATATCGATATAAAATAAACCGGGAGTGACCTCCCCTAAACTTTCTCGAATATTCTTATATAACTTGGAATATAGACATGATTTCTAATTACTTAAACTTTGAAAAATAGAATAGAATCTCATGGAAAAAAGAATTGCGCACCAAGCGAACGCCAAAACAAAATGTGCATAATAGTGCGCAATATTATTAGTACTTTATAAATTTACATGCGTTTTTGAGAAATCGGAAATAGCGTAAATTAATACTTCCGGTCAACGGAAATTACTAAAAATTTGAAAGAAGGTAGAGATATAGATCTTTTACTTACTTGTGAAATTTCATTTATCAATCTGAAATAGTACTCAAGTTATAGGCTTTTGAAAATTTCAAAGTAGAAAAAGTACCACTTCCGGTTATCGGAAATCGCTCAAAAGTTGTTATGGATCTACCATTTTGATAAAATACTTATATATGAAATTTCATCAACCTAGCTGTAACGGTACTAAAGTTATCGTGTTTACACACAGACAGACAGACACACACACACACAGACATACGGACAAGATTGCAAAATTATGTTTTTCCGTATCAGTGAGGTGTAAAAAAAATTTTTTTTATATATCTACTAAATTTTACTAACATTATGTCTCCTTCTTTTCATTCATGATTTGTTTTCCAACCTTCGTAAAATTAATTTAAATTCAACGAAACGTCTTGGCTGTTTTAAGGCAAATGTTTTCAGTGGCAGCATTCACAAATTATGAATTACTGAAAAGTAGAAAATAAAACAACTAAACAGCGGCTCGTTGTGTTTAAAAAACAAGTGTATGGCTGATATGGTTGGCGCATGTGACCATACTAAGGCCTGTCGTACTTTTTAGAGGACCTTTATCGACCTTGTCCCAGATATGCTTTTAGCATAAGCACATGTGTTTCTCTAGGGGCGCTTATCTTACAGAGGGGTGTGCTTCGTGAAGACTGACTGTTACGTCTCTAGATCTTGTGTTTCCAAACCAGCGTGTCTGATGTTTGTAACTGTCTTCAATGTTGAACGTTATTTCGGATGATTCTTCTAAACACTCGTAAATGTTGATCTATTTTAAACCATAAATTTTAACAACAAACAACAAACGCAAACTCACAAATTTACATTGTATTTAACATGAAAATTATCAATACATGTAAAAACGCACATTATCATGCACGTTACAATTGTTCATACAAATATACGAATGACAAATAATTTATATACACATGCAGTTGCACATGTACAAAACACATATGTCCATTTGGAGGTAAAGGTTTACTGAAATAAACACCAAATACGTTGTCTATTGTCTGGTTTTGAGCGTAGATTGTAATATTAGCCTCTACCCCGAGGCCTTATTTTTTTGTCTCGTATACAAAGTATAGCAAAAAAAGTATTTCAATGGTGCAAAAGATTAAAATAGAGTTTTTTTTTTCAAATCTCGACGTTTTACTACTCTATGATTCGGAAAATTTGCAATTAGGTCTGTATGTCTGTGTGTCTGTGTGTTTCTGTAAACTCGGTAACTTGAGTACTGTGTACCGTTAACTGTCGTCTGCTTTATCAGGACGCTTTGTAAAGTATCCCCCCACTTGTGATTTTGCTATCGAGAATAATCTCCCCGTGTCTCTTCATAAAAGAAGTTATCTCCCACTTTTGAGTTATCACATTTTAAAGTCCACACACCAGTTGTGTTTTGATTAAATCACTCCCAACCTTTCCATACTCGGTCCATTTAGTAAGAGAAGCGAACTCCCCCACATATGTGAACCTGATGGTACATGGAGCAAGTGAAGTAGAGTTCCCCTATTTCTGTATGATGGGCGTATGGAGCGATACTGAGTCCTGCACTATGCATGGCAGCTTTTTATTTTCCTTAATGTTAGTCTGGTACACAACATATTTGCATTATTTTTGTGTGAATATTGCAGCAGTGAATTGTTTATTTGCCAAATCAGGTAAGAAAATAATTCTACTTGTAAAAACTTACTGCTGGTTTTAAATATTGTTAATATGGCCTGTTGCTAACAATATCGCGCCTATCCCTCCATATTTGTTGCATTGGTAGAATTTAATGGTCTTCTGTGTAACTCAGTTTATCAGAATCAACTTCTCTTTACCATTTAACAAAGATCCAGTCTGTTTAGTAAAATGAACTAATTTTGCATGACTTAAAGTTTAAGAATGACTTCTTTTTTATGAAACCATCAGATGTTTTCTGCATATTTTTTTTTAGTTTTTGAGAAGTAGCATTCATAAGACTGTGGCAATTAATTATTTCTCTCTCTCTCCTTCTCTCTCTCTCTCTCTCTTACGTATAAAGACGTACGCTATTTTCTCGGTCAAACTAATTCAAATTACTTTTTAAAAAAACAATGACCATTTGATAGCCGGGTTTTTAAAGGAATCATTTTTGTCTCTTAATCAGTGTGTTGATTAAATATGGTGTTCTGCTGACTAATAATGTATATCCTATAATTTGGTTTTTTTTTCCAATAGGTATTAATAGCCTATGTTATTTTAAATATGTCGGATTTTTAGCTATTTAGCTATTTCTTTGCTTTGTCATTAATATTGTTCAGCGTGTAGTAAAGCACATTGCGTTTTAACCAATAACTGTTTTATAAAATATTTTTCTCAAACAAGTATAACATTTAAAATATATAAGTCTAACTCGCGTGTAACGGGTAACGACGGCTAGTATTCTTATATAACACTACGGGGTATGGCACCGCGGGATATAGACATGATTCTTAATTCGTTTTTACTTTCTCGTACACGAAGTATAGAGGACGTATTGTAATCGTGCAAAAGATAGAAATCGTTGTCCATATGTCTGTGTGTGTGTTTGTGTGTATGTCTGTCAACACGATAACTTAAGTACCGTTGCAGATAGGTTGATGACGTATAATGTCAACTTTGTAGTTCTTTATCAACTTTTCAGCGATTTCCAATAACTGAAAGTGGGGCTTATTCAACTTTAAGTTCTTCAAAAGCTCATAAGTTTATTACTGTTTCAGATAGATTAATGAAATTTCACATGTAAGTAATAATCTAGTTCTCTGACTTCTGTCGAATTTTTAGTAATTTTCGTTGACCGATAGTAGTAATTTACGTCATTTCTGTTCATTCGTTCATTCGTTCATTCGTTCACCTGTTATGGTGTGATCGGATGTAAGAGCACAAGACTTGTAATCTGTGAGTCTCATTCCCACCACTGGTTCGAGTTCGTTGGACGTCCCCCAAAACGTATGGGTAACTGACAAAGGTTAGGGAAAGTAAAACGGATACGTATGGTGTTAATTACAATATCTCTTCATATGGTACTTTACTTAGTGTTAAGATTCGTAAAATGTTATCTTTTGACTGAAAAAATGAAACAATATTTTACTATTTCTATCAGGAATGAAACAATGTCAGCTAAAATGAGAACATTTAGAGAACTAGTGCTGGTAGCAATTGTCTTCATTCAAGTAATCACTTCCGTCGATATTCGAAAGGGTAAGTAAATTAATTGAAAACGTTTTTTTTTCTATAAATACATATTTAAAGATACTTATGGACCGGAAACATAACTAGATATCAATGTACAATAATAACCATGCAAAAATTATTTACGATAATTATTGAACGAATGAACGAATGAACAAATGAAAGAATAAACCAATGAACCAATGAACCAATGAACCTATGAACCAATGAACCAATGAACCAATGAACCAATGAACCAATGAACCAATGAACGGATGAACGAATGAACAAATGAAAGAATGAACGGATGAACGAATGAACGAATGAACGAATTAACAAATTAACAAATGAACAAATAAACACATGAACAAATGAACACATGAACAAATGAACATATAAACAAATAAACGAATGAACAGATGAATAAACGAACTGCTTAACAGGTGAACAGTGGAACAGATGAATCGATGAATCGATGAATCGATGAATCGATGAATCGATGAATCGATGAATCGATGAATCGATGAATCGATGAATAGATGAATAGATGAATAGATGAATAGATGAATAGATGAATAGATGAATAGATGAATAGATGAATAGATGAATAGATGAATAGATGAATAGATGAATAGATGAATAGATGAATAGATGAATAGATGAATAGATGAATAGATGAATAGATGAATAGATGAATAGATGAATAGATGAATAGATGAATAGATGAATAGATGAATAGATGAATAGATGAATAGATGAATAGATGAATAGATGAATAGATGAATAGATGAATAGATGAATAGATGAATAGATGAATAGATGAATAGATGAATAGATGAATAGATGAATAGATGAATAGATGAATAGATGAATAGATGAATAGATGAATAGATGAATAGATGAATAGATGAATATATAAATAGATGTCAATAAATCAATAGATAAATTAAAGAATTGATAAATAGATGAACAAATAATGAAAATAAATAAAGTCTTAGCTTTTTAAAAATGTCTCTACTCTAACGGGCATTGTATTTAAAAAAAACGAACTAAAACGCCTTTTTACCAGCACCATCAGCATGCCAGCCGTACGAAGAAGGATCCGATGTTAGTTTCCAATGTACAGACAGCAACCGCAGTAGAGACCTATACTGGCATCACAATGATGCACGGGTTGCTACATGCCTTCACAATTCAACCAAATGCTCTTCAAACTACCACGTAGTTCGTGAAAACGGGACCAGTATTATATCCCTAATTGGCATCAGCAGACGGGGTCCATCGAAAGAGGGTCGTTGGCGCTGTGGATACGATTCCCCCGACGAGGATCTCTACCATTGTGACTTAATTATTTATCGTTAGTATTTTTATCTTATTTATAAAGTCTACAAGCATGTCTTTCAATTTAAAACAACCATATATCAGGAATACCAGATTAGAATGATTAAACAACATAGAATGTTTAAACAAACCATGCACATATGTACGCATGCACCAGCACATGCTCATGCATTTACACAGGCTTACGAAGAGGCACACATTAGATATCATTTAAATGAATCGTTTGCTTTATCACTAACTAGGCATACTGCCTAGCTTCGCTTAGGTTTCAGAAAACATTTGAGAGTTTGAATGCTAAGTAATTAGTGATTGGCTGATTTAAAAAAAATTTTTTTAAACAATAATAGTAATTTTGGAAATAGCTGGAATGTTCACAATTTATTAGTTTAAACATAACTAAAACTACAAAGGTTCCCTAAACAGTATAACTCATATTTATATTATATTGACTTTTAAAATTTTTAAATTTAATTAAGATACATACTTTAAAATTTTACACAAATTGTACTCAAATAAATACTATACTTCGTCATTTTATGTTTGTGTTTAAAATAATATAAAATTGTTTGAAAAATATTTATTTTAAACAACTACTTCCCTTGTAAATTGAACGAATGACGTTGTCTTTGTTTACTTTCTTTTTCACATACAATTGTGAAAAAAGTTTTTGGTTACCCTCCAGGGTCGGTCTACGACCTCACAAAATATCAGAGGTATTGTTTGGCTTTTTTTTTTGTATAGCTTATGTAAGGAAAATGTCACTCGTGGTAACTTTTTAGCCCTCCAATATTTCATCCATACGGCTGATTCATTTACACAGCTCTATGCAAAAAAGTGAACAAGATGTACAGAGCCAAAGTTCCAAAACATTGTTTTGAACATAGTAATCGTTTTTCACCAAATTAACAATGTTTATATAGGGAATTCGGACCGGTCAGTTCTAAAGCCCTTCAGGAATTTTCCCGAAGATAACGCCTACCTATAGTGAACCCCGCGGGTATTTCTACGACCTCATGTGTTATGATTGGGTTTGTACGTCCAGATATTCGTATTTTTTTTTTTACAAAAAACAGTACTATTTTTATATAAGGAAATATGGCCTCTGGTCAGTTAAAACATTGTTCAGAACTTTTCCCGAAGGAAGCATACTTTTTTTTCCTAATCCCATTGGACAGACGTACATTCCCAGTTTTTAACAGAGCTCGCCGTGCGAGCAGAGGCTGACCGATACTACTATCCATAAGGCTTGTTCTTCTTCTTCGTGCTTAATTTATTTTTAGTGTTGGAAGGGATCGAGCCATATCTGCCAGAAGGTTTGAGCTCAAGACTTTTTCGAATTTATCAGCCATTAGCTTTAGCCGACTCTACCAAGCCTCCATCACAATTAAGGATACGTGCTTACATGAACAGTTTATCTCATAATTTCTATTACATTGACTTTAACTATTAATTTATTTATTTATTTAGGATACGTAACTTAATTAACAACTTAATTTTTTACTAAAACAAATGCTATACTTCATAATTTTATGTTTTTGTTTAAAATAGTATACAATTATCTGAAAAATAATTATTTTTAAAAAGTTACTTCCCTTGAAAATTGAACAAATGACGAATGTCTTTGTTTACTTTTTTTTTTAACAAACAGTTGCTATGCTTTTATAAGAAAATACGGTATCAGGACATATTTTACGACTATATTGGCTTTTTCCGAAGGGAATAAAGTTTTTTTTGTTACCGTCCAGGGTAGGTCTACAACCTCACATAATATTAAAGGGATCGTTCGCCAATTTATTTATATACTGATCTCATATAAGGAGAATTTCACTCGCGGTCATCTTTTAGCCCTCGTCGAGGGCTTTGAGTCTGACCAACATTTTTTTCCATTCGGCCAAGTCATCTATAGAAGTGAACGCAAAAAATTAGCATGATATACAAAGGTTAAATACCCTGAAAATTGTGTTGAAATTACCCTATTTTCCCCATAAAATACAAAGATTATATAAGGAAATACAACTGGTCAGTTTTGACCACTTTACGAAGTTTTCTCTGATATGCCGAGTTTTTAATGACACACCTAGTCATTCTTCAACCACCTCACAAAATATCAAGGGGGTCGTTCGGCAAAAGTTGTTTTCGTAATATGGCTCATATAAGGCGCCGGTCAGTCGAGGTAATTTTGGCTCCCTCTTTCTGGACTTTGCGGCCAACCGGCACCGGCCCTCGTGTTCTATTGCCCCAAGGCAGGATCCTGCTAAATTTGAAGCGCCTACGGAGCCGGGAAGTGCCCTGTCGGCCACCCGACCACTTACATATGGATAGTAGCACGCACATACTTAAGCTAAAATGGCAATATATATTTTTAAAATGTAAAGAACCTTTAAGAACTTCACTCAATGGCGATGTATCCAAACCAGGGGCGGAACTACAATATGTTACTCATATAATACAAATAATATAATACAAATACCCATATACTTTTACTAGTAAGTGTAAATATTATTCACAGATGCTCCAGAAAACCTTGATTGCAAGCCCCCAGTACTAACACAAGAAGAAAAACAGCACGTTGTAGTTGTGAACTGTTCAGCTTTCAACGTTTTCCCAACAGCCAATTGCACTTTCTTTAGACGGATTTCATTGAACAATGACGTAAAATATTTTTAAGTATAGTGGATAACTTAGTATCATTTTTAATTCTCCTATACAGAGTATAGAGGAAGTTTAGCTGTCGTGCACAAAAATCACATGAAATTTTGAGTTTTCACCGTTTAACACCTCAGTACTTCACACGGAGTAAAGGGGACTTATTTTTGTCGGGCAAAAGTTAAAAATCCATATTTATCAAAATCTCAGCGTTTTACGCGTCATCTGGTTAAAAAAACTGGACTAAGTAATAGTGTATTAATGTCTCTCTGTATGTCTGTCTGTCTGTCTGTCTGTCTGTATGTGAACACGATAATATCTGTACCGTTACAACTAGATTGACGAAATTTATATATAAAAGTATTAATTCAAATTTGTAGCTCAATATCAACTTTTCAACCGGAAGTGGAACTTATTCTCCTTTCGATTTTTTCAATAACTTAAGTACTGTTAAAGATAGATGTTAGAAATTTCACGCATAAGTAAACGATCTATTTCTCTGTTGTTGTTTTTTTAAATTAAATTTGGAGTAATTTCCGGTGACCGGAAGTAGTACTTTACCATATTTCGGTTTTCTTAAAAATCGCATTTAAATTTATTTTTACTTGATTTCTCATCTTTCTTCATAATGTTCTGCCTTATTATACACAAATTATTTTCCTGTCATTAGGTGGGCAATTCTTTTTTTCTAAGAAATTTATTATAGTTTAATAATTTAAGTAATAGAAAATTGATTTTTTTAGTGTTATTTAAGAATATATAGGGGAAATCACTAAAGCTTTATTAAAAAATATTTATAAAATTAAGAATAGTCAGTTATGTTTGATCTTCCTTTAATGGGACATTGTTTACACAATGCGTTGATGCGATTACTTAAAAAAAATATAAATTCATTTTAAAAACTTGAGGAAAAACAAATTAATTAACAACGTCTGCTAGGTAACATATAATGTCTTTTATTCCCCTTTCTTTTTGCTTAGATATGTAATGTTTATCAAAATTTCAAATTTAAATTGATAAAGGTGGGTTATTTGTTAGCCTATAATGTTAACATTTTCGGGTAAATGGCCTTCAGGTAAAAGTTATCCGGGCTTGTGTCTTTCGGGAATTCGTCGTAGACTCCTTCTTTCCGTCTGTTCTATTGTTTGTCCTTCTGTCTGTGGGTATTATGCTTGTTGTTGCCTAATGATAATATTTAAAACTAATGCAAGTCTAATGCGGTCTTAGACGCAATATTTAAAAGGGGTTTGATTAATGCGTTACCAACCCTTTATTCTTAGATGCGTGACTTCGTTTTCTAAAACTGCGTTATTTAATTGTAAACAATGACTATATTATTTTTCTTGGATCATATTTGTCAGGGCATGGGGTTGCCTTCACTACCGCCCAGAACACCCTAGGGTGTACTGAATGAAAGTGTACTTTATTCAATCTGTAAAAACGAGGTATAAACCACTTCGGTAATCACCCAGGTGTTAGGGAAGTAACGGGTCGCTCTAGTAGTAGGCCTACAGCTCTGGATCGGTTTAATCGTCAAATTTTGTATCTATATTGTAGGTGGTTCTTTCGACCCCATCTTATACATAGTCTATCGCACTGTCTAAAATGAACATAGGCACTCGTATCGCTCACAGGAAAGTTTTTTTTTTCACAAAAACCTCTCCATGAGTATTCTCATCATTTTCCCAAATTTAATTGACGGTCGGATGAATGGTGCCGTAATTCATAACGGACAAACCAACAAAGAACCACACAAACCTATAAACTTTTATTTATACACTAGCGTGTAATAGTGAGATTTTGGTAACCGCCCAGGTGTCAGGAATGTAGAGGGGCACTCTCGGGAGCCCCAGATTACACTACCGCGTACGTCCACTGTCTCCTTAAAACTAACCCAATGCGCCAAATAGCATCCTGCCGGGACGCCGGCGGGCTCGCTTGATTCAATTTAGTGAACGACTCTTCTACCCATTCTTATGCATAGCCTTCCGCACTGCTTAAATCACACGTAGGCGCCATAGTGCTCAAGCGCTAGCCCGTGGCCCAAAATCGTATTCTGCTGGGGCGCCGGCGAACGTGCCTGATTAATTATAGTGAACAACCATAACACCCCTTCATATCCTTAGTCTATTATACTGTTTAAAACGAACGTAGGCGCCATAGCGCTCCACAAAGTGTCATGGTATCCGGATGAACGGTGTCGAACCGCATCCGACATTTTTTAAATACCGTATAAACGAAAAAAATCGCACCCTCACGGGGCGCCACCCTTACGAAATTGAAATGATTTTTTTGAAGAAACCTCCCTTGGAGTTTTTTTTTAAATCAATTCCCTAACGTTTCATGCAATCAGATGAAATATATCAAATCGCAATCGACTTTTATTTTGTATATACTGCATAAAAGGAAAAATGGAATCTCTCCCTGTCGAGGCGCCACCCCTGCAAGTATGAATTTTTGTTCCTAGCAGAAACCTCCCCAACTTCACAAAGTTTCATGGTGATCGGATGAAATTTGTAGTAATGCATAAAAGACAGACAGACAGACACACAAACACACACACAAACACAAACACATACACACATACACACACGCACACAGGCAAACCCGCACGCACACACACACACTGCTTTATATATATATATATATATATATATATATATATATATATATATAGAGAGAGAGAGAGAGAGAGAGAGAGAGAGAGAGAGAGAGAGAGAGAGATAGAGAGAGAGATAGATATAGATATAGCTAAGGTAACATTATATTTGAGATGTAGTATATAAATCCTTTTACTTTCAAAGCTACTTTTATTCTTTTGAAATAGGTAGAACTACAAACATCTTCTTACCGACAAGAAAATGCACAAGATAACCCGATATATTACAACTTATTTTGCGGCTTAACATATCCAATTAAGGATGATCTAGTTGGCAACTTGACCTTTTTTCTACAAATGTCGATGGACGTGAACAAAACATATGATAGCAACCAAACCAGCATCCATATAGGTATCACACTCTACATAGGCCTAGTTGATTAGTGTTTCTAAGTAATTCTTACTAGTTGAGCAATCTAACTTGACATCAAACTTACATATTAATGCACGTGTAATATATCACATAGTCCAATCCTCTGAGAATTATTTTAATCTAGAAAAACGATCCTTGAAATTATCATTTATAATCATATTACTTGAAATTGCTTTAGATATATTGAAGGAAAATTAATATAGTTCCAATATAAGTCCAATATATATATATATATATATATATATATATATATATATATATATATATATATATATATATATATATATATATATATATATATATATATATATGCAGACGCACCAAAAGCAACTTTGCTCGATGGCTGTTTTTCTAAGAGAGAAGACAACGTTTTCTGGCCCACTGATACAATCCACTGTAAATGTGAAATGAGAGATATTGATAATGGTACAATTAGTATTGTCTGGATTGATGCCGATCAGCGTAAAATCAATTACAATCCAACAATTGTCATCCATTACGATGATGGTAATTTATTTATGTAAATTGTACACACTTTAAAATAAAAAATCTCTATTACAGCTTTCAAACCCACTTTATTTTACCATTTAGTGAAATTATGCTATTGTATAACATGCTTTTCTTTCATGCTAAATATTAATTAAGATTTCTTTCCTTAATAATAAAAAAATCTGAATATTTGTAGATCTTTAATCAAGTAAATTGTTTTTTATCAGCATAATAAATATTATGAAGTATAATAGGGACGTGACACAAGCTTTATAATATATATATATATATATATATATATATATACATATATTTGCTTGTAAACATTACTTCCTAAACGTATTTTTTCTCAGATAAGGATACTACGTTTATTTGTGAAGGGACCAGCCGTTCTGGAAAAGTATACAATATTACATACATACCTAATTTTGCAGGTATGCAGATGAAAAGCTACAATTGGTTTAGTTTAAAATAGTTCATGTAAACTAATTCAACACATTGCCATTTATTCCAGTAATACTCATTATTAATTTTTTAGATTTGAACAGATCTCTAAAACCTTACACTTGTAACCATACATTGATTAGTTTACTAAAAGATATGTAGTATAATTAAAAGTACCGTTTTTTTTTATTTAGAAGTTGTTATAAATAAGTGAAGCTTTATTTGCTTCTCGTTCTTTGCTAGAAAATAAAATTTTAAAATTTTACAATTTAAGCTTATGTGTTATCGTAACAGCGAATTTGATCGATGCTAGAGGTATATTTTGTTAGTTTTAATTTTCATCTATGTAGTTGTTATTAAAATTGACGTTATTTTAATGAAAATATTGGATAACTTGAGTCAAGGTGTACTTGACTATTAATAAACAAGTAAGTTTGGTTTTAACTTTGTTGAGTTATTTTAGGTTATTAAAGATTAGCTTTTTACCATCAGATGCCGCTAAAGTAACACTATTCACCGCAAACGGAGAAAGAGACCTCAATGTTGAGAACGCCACGGTTGTGGAGTTTAGCTGTGAGGTGGACAGCAAACCACGTGGTACAGTTTACATCACTGACAGCTCAGGTCAACGACTGGACGGTACATCGAAACTTTTGACCTGCGATGACACGGGGACCTACACATGTCAGGCGTTTAATGAGATTTTCCACAGGGACATATCAAGACAATATGTTCATGTAACTGTTAAATGTAAGCTATTTTGGAAAGGGAAAGTAAAATAGTGTTAACATTTATGGTCATTTCCCGTTTGTGCCACGGACACAATGGGCTGAAGAATTAGAGTTCATCTGCTTCAGATACTTCGTCATATGGTGAGATGCGTGGTCAGCACTATTTCTTAACCGCCTGTTTCTTTAACGTGAGTCAGGCACACATCATAGTTGGGTGGCCTCAGGGATGTTCTACTGACCTAACTCGGAATTAAACACGAGACTCTTGGGTTAGCAGGCTAGCGCTCTACCGCTAGGCCACACCGTCCCATAATATAATGTGTTATGATGATGCTTAAATAATAGTGGGTGATTAATGCTTTATTGTATTTAAGTTTGGTATTTTGTAACAATTTTATAAAAATTACAGGCAATCCCTGGCTAGAACTAATCACCACCGGCTCTAAAATTCAACGAGTCTACGCTAACACGGCTGAAAATGTCAGCATTGACTTTGAGCTGAGTATGGGAAACACACAAATAATAAAGTATGAAATTTATAAAGATGGTAAAGATACGCCCACTGTGATGTATGCAGACAAAGTTGAAAACGTTGAATATGGTCGATATTGCATTCAATTTCAGTCCCTGAGTGAAACACATTACAAAATTACATTAAATATTTTTAATATTGAGAGTTTAGATTTTGGTACCTATACTCTCAAAATTTATGATGACAACGGTGATGTAGTGGAGGGTAGTATGGAAATTAAAGGTAAGTCCATTTTATTAATTAAACTGATTTGTTGTTATTGGGAAATCTTAAAACAACACTGTGCTCAATATTTAATAAACTTAACTTTTTAAGTTTTAAGGAAATGCATACTTGTAATTTAATAAATTTTGTTCAAGGTAAAGGTTTTGTGCGCAACTATAATCCTTCTTTTCAATAATTCTTTGTAATTTATGTTTAGTTAGACTCATAAATGTGAATTTAATATTTTATTACTAATTATTACACGCGTTAAATAAAAAAAAAATTAGCCATAAACATTGTCAAAGATTAAATGCACGCATTAAATAACTTTAAATTATTTTTTTTTGTTTTAGGAAATATATCAGACGAAGATCTTAATTTGTCTCTATTTGGTTCCACTGTTGGATTGTCTATTGCTCTTCTATTTTGTTTTGGCATAATATCTCTTATATGTAAGTAATACAAAACATAATTAATTAATTAATAAACCGACTACCAGAATAGAAGTCGAAAATTTGTTCTAATCACATGTTTAAAAACTTTGAAACACCATAAAACCATGTTAGTAGAAGGCAAATTTCGACCTGTAAAGCTTATGGTTGTTAAAGAGAAAAGTCCAGAGTTTAAACAAATGTAGCTCGATAGCTAGGCACAACCACCCATTTAGGAAAGAAAACTCCCGAATCAAACAACTGCTGCTTTGTATTTCGTCCTTGAGCGGATAAAGACTATGGGTGCAAATCCAGAAAGAAAGCAGGCTGAAATCGGAGTCAGCTGGCCATATGGGTGATACTAAATGCCTAATTGTGTTGAATTCAATACTTTTTAATATCTCTGTAGAATTTATAAGTAACTTAAATGGATTAACTATGCACAATAGCAAAATATGTACGTATTTTAAAATAAGCAAAATTATAGGGCACATGACATTTTACAAAAAAAGTTCAAGAGAGGTAAAATAAATTAACTGCTGTGTAAATAAAAGAAAAACCGTTAAATTGCTTAAAATATCTCAATATAATTTTTTGAAACAATCACATTTTACAAATTGATGCTAACACAAAATTTGAAGCAAGCCCATCTTGACCGAGTTAATTAAACTTTAAACTATTCTACTACAGCGTTTGTGGATTTTTTTTTTATAATTAGTTTGTACCGTTTATTCGTTTATTATTATTTAATTTCTATGTAGTTATGATATTCTCCAGGCTAGTATTTCACAAAGCTTATGTTTATTTTAATAATTTACTTTATACTTGTTTTGATTACGCCTCAGCATCTACATATCTATGAGAAAGTTTCATTTCCTTTGCGAACAGAGATAAAGATCGAGATAAAAAATAAACCGGGAGTGATGTCCCCTAAACTTTCTCGAATATTCTTATATAAAACATCAGGGGATGGGAACTCCATTTTAAATACTTAAAGTTTTCAAAATAGAATAAAATCTCGTAGAAAAAAGAATTGCACACCAAGTGAACGCCAAATGAAATGTGCATAGTAGTGCGCAATATTATTAGTACTTTATAAATTTACATGCGTTTTTTTGAGAAATTGGAAATAGCGTAAATTAGTAATTCCGGTCAATGGAAATTGCTCAAAATTTTTCAGAAGGTAGAGAATTAGATCTTTTACTTACTTGTGAAATGTCATTTATCTATCTGAAATAGTACTCAAGTTATAGGCTTTTGAACAATTCAAAGTAGAAAAAGTACCACTTTCGGTTATCGGAAATCAGTCAAACGTTGATACGGATCTACGATTTTGATAAAATACTTACATATAAAATTTCATCAAACTAGCTGTAACGGTACTCAGGTTATCGTGTTTACACACACACACACGACAGACACACACACAGACACACAGACATACGAACAAGATTGCAAAATTATTTTTTTCCGTATCAGTGAGGTGTAAAACATCGAGATTTGTAAAAATCTCGATTTTTTGTGTGTAAACATGGTGAGGGGTGGAAGCAGGCGTTGTAACTGAAATAGAAATGTAAACAGAAAGTGATATTTCAACGCCAAGGGTAGACAAAGGTACAGAATATAGTCCAAGTAAAGACAGAACAGACAGAACCCAACGGGATCCGAACCTACCATTCCACACGGCACCAAACGCCTCGCCCTCCGTGCATCAAGTCAGACGTGTAACCACTTCTGCCAATCAGCTCTACAAAAATAGAGGTTTCACGACAGACCACTGTCACAACTTGTGCAAGGAAGACGCGGGCTGGCGTGACCTTTAAACCCCGAAGGGTCTGACCGCTAGCCTCATAAACACAACAAGGACCATTATTCGACCACACAGGCGACACAAGTACAGGGACGACGATACAGACAAATAGTAGCTTCCTTAAATGGCGTTAAAATATATCACTTTCTGTTTACATTGCGATTTTTTGTGTGCACGATTACACAAGACTTTATCTATAGGCCTACTTCGTATATACGAGAAAGTAAAAATTGACATTGTGATACGGATAGGGATATAAATAGGGATAGGGATAAGGTTAGTAAATGTACGTAACAAAGCAAAAAATAAGAAATGTGTTCATTTTGTTAAGATTATTGTTTGTTATTGTTTGTAAATTTTAAGTTTGTTCTATATATAACATGTTGAGAGGATGGTGAGAGTGGGGGATTTATTACACAGGAGGTAACTGGCAGGGATAGTTTCTTTGGGGGAAGGGGGCCATGTTGGGGTTTGCTAATAGGGCTGGTAAGTAGGTCACCAACCAGTTATACGGCTCAATAAAACCTGCATGAGCCACAGAACTGGTTGGTGACCTACTTACCAGCCCTATTTAGAATAATTGACGGGGTCTGCAAAATATCCTACTGGTATTGGATAAATATAAGAAAGTTAATGACAATTATAATACATAGAAAAAATATAAGACTTTAGGTTTTAGGTTTACTTATCATATTAAACATTTTTATCATTAACAGGGCGAACTGGATCTAGCAGGTACATTTTAAATTGTGAAACATTTTTCCAGCATCTAGAATACGGGTTACCAATCTGTGGGCTGCTATCCCGTAAGGGGTCGATAGTGTTTTTCTGAGGGTGGCTAATTTGTAGACTAAACCAAACAAAACTATTGTTTTTTTAATTATATAGTGGTCGGGGGTCTCTTTTCTTTTACAAAAAGGGGTCACCATTAGAAAAAAGATTGGGATCCATTATTTAGAATTGATATCGATTCTTTTATTCTCCTTATTACAATTAATGTATATCTATACTAGAAAAGAAAAATAATATGTTAAGTTTTTTTTTTAAATCGATTACAATAGAATTTAAATTAAATGTGACACCTTTATTGATTATATACTCTAGCGCAGGTGTGAAAGCACAGAACAACAACACGACTAGCAACACGACTAACAACAGCACTGACAACATGACTGACAACGTGACTGACAACGTGACTGAAAACACGATTAACAACACGATTGACAACACAACTCGCAACACGACTGAGAACACGAGTAACAACACGATTCACACAGCAAGAACTAATACTTCGAAGAGAGAGGACGGTAAGTACAAAATCACATTTACATCCCCACTTTTGAGATATTTTTCAAACTTTACTTCTTTTTCCGATGCTAGGTGTGTGTTTTTTTCTGGGTTTTTAACGATATGTGAATGCGTTATAAAAAAATATATTCTTGTCTACAATTTACGTTGAATATTGTAACAGGTTACATAATATAAAACGCATTTTAAAATAATAATAATTCAAGATTCATAATGTGTATTCTACCTTAAGCACTGGCTTTCAGCATTTAGTTTTTAATTCAACAGATGAAGCGATATTACTGATCAGAGTTTATGTACGATAGATGTATACGAGTGTTACTTTTGATGTTGTAGTGATAATAGTGTATATATTATATCTTAGGGGATGCTTAGGCTTAGGTTTGGAAATATTGTACCCAGTAGCAGAGGAGTAGCGAGGGGGGGTGGCGCAGACCGCACCGGGTGAGACCATTTAGGGGGTGACACCAAGGCAAAATGTATCAAAATATATGCAGAAAAATGATAATTCCACTTAACTAAGTGATTAATTAGAGTGTTACATAGTCTTCAAAATTTGGCAAATCCCGACAAGGGTGAAGGGGTAGGGTGTAAACCTGCTAATGATAGAGAAAACATAGTACATCAAACTGTATTTATAAAAATCGTTAGTATTATATATAAACACAATTTAAAGCAATCGCCCTGGTGGTGGGGGGGGGGTTGAGTGGGGGAAAGTTACATTAACTCAATGTTGCAAAATATGCCTGAGGTAAACGGTTTTGTTGAGAATCGTAATAGCTTATGTGTTAATCGATGTATGGGGGGGGGGGGGGGGGGTAGGTAAAAAAATTAAATACCATAAAAAAATGTATGTGAATACATAAACACATGCGAATATACATACGTACATGGAGGGTAACAAAAAAGCATTATTCTCGTCGTAAAAACCTATTAGAGTCGTTAGATATGTCCAGTTGCTGTATTTTTTCATTTAAACAATTGTTTGTAAAAAAGGAAACAAAGACTACGTCATTTGGAATATGTACAGGGGAGGTAACTTTCAAAAGTAATAATTTTTAAATAATGTTTTTACTTTTTTTAAGAAAAAACGAAAATTACAAGGTATAGCATTCCTTTAAAATGATATTTCGTTATAAATTAAGTTACGTATTGTACTGAAATTGTGAAAATTAATTGCGAAAGTGATTTTAATACTGATTGATAATGATCAATGATTTATACTATTATGGAAGCCTTTGCGATTCTAATAACCTTGTGAGTAATACATTAGCTAAACTCCAACAATGCTTGCTTGACGTAAAATTACAAAATTTGTTTAAACTTAGGCCCTAAGCACTTCAAATAACAGCAAATCACCAATTAATTAATTGTTTAAATTCTCAAAAGATTTTTGGAAAACGAAGCGAAGCTAGGCAGTATGCCTAGTATATATATATATATATATATATATATATATATATATATATATATATATATATATATATATATATATATATATATATATATATATATATATATGTATGTATATTACGGGGGGGGGTGACACCATTAAGTACTTCAACTAGTGACACCCGACCTAGCTACGGCACTGCCCAGTAGCATATTTATGATTAGAGAGTAAAAAGAGTTTGTGCCTAAACAATAATAATAAGGAAAACATATTTATTAATTACTTCATATTGCATATTATATTCATATATTCATATAAATACAGTGGAACGTTGCTGTCGAGCAAGATAACTTCTTGCTTTAAGTAGGTAGGCTCTGAAAAAAAAAACCCGTGAGAAAAGACTTCAGAATAAATAAGCCTTGTTAATTTTGTGTGTGTGTGTGTATCTAAGTTAGGGACATTATCAAGGGAAATTATTTAGCATGCATCACCGACTCTTCTTAACACATGATTGTAATGTCAACGACGGCCATCTAGAAAAAAAAATACAACCGATCATAATTTCTGAACCCGTGAAGCTGACTGGGGTTCAATCGAATTTAAATTCAGAGTGACTATTAAAGAGAGCCCACACTTTTCTCAATATTATCTAAAATCTACATATTAAATTATATAATAACCAGATGTTAATCGGAAGTCCAAACACAGCTCGAACCACATCTGAATTTTAACACGTTGCTAATTGCAAGACATTAGGTTAAATCAATTATGACAAACGTATCATTTTAACATTTAAATATAGTCATGTTTATATTAACATATACTTTTGTTTCCATATCAAATAGCTCATACATCGGGAGACAGGTAATTATAAAGTTTGTGGCTAAATGTTATAAATTTTATGGTATATAATGTATTTTTTGTGTAAAAAATACTAATTATACTAAAATATTAACTTGTAGCATTAACAATTTTCTCTTGGACTCCAAAATAATTTTAATATAAAGTAATTTTTTTTTTACATATAAAGTAATTTATTTAAATTTTTCAGTTTCAACACGGCAAATGAAATAATAGGTCTTCTGGCTAATAGCTTAGGTAAGTCAAGGGTATTTTTATTTCAAATTTCAATTATTATCTGAAAATCTACTGTTTTTACTCTGTGTCTAAAAATATTCTAGTTTTCTTTTGATTATTCTAAAAAAGTTAAACAATTAATATTAACGAGCCGGCCCGCGGAATAACATACGCCGCTATTTAGTTGTTGTTTTTTTTACTTTTCAGTAATTAATAATTTGTGAATTCGACAGTACAAACGCTGACACTGAAAATATTTCTTTAAAACACTATAAATAGCTCGTTAAGGACCATAACCCCCCCCCCGTTCCTCCTCCCCTTCCCCCCCCCCCCCCCATCAACGTTTAAAATCGTTTCAAACTAAAGTATCTGCCCCTAATAGCCGTAACTAAACCCGACTCCACGAAGGTAAACATAGCGTGAACCACAGCTCACTAAGACCATGTAGGGGTGGGGATGGTAGGGAGCGCGTTTACAGCTTGTTTTCTAGCGTCTCCCAGAAGAGAATTATATATATAGATAATACTTGAATGGACTTAGTTACACATGCAAATTTTAGATTAAATTCATAAAATCCTCGTATCAAATTGAACATAAATGTGGGCATTATTTTACATATAAGTATATGATCGTATAAATGACCTCCGCTATTAGCAAGTGGTATTTTGCTCTATTTAGGGTTAGCGGAAATCCATATCTAGATTACAGTTTCAGTTACGTCGACGAAATTTCATCCACAAGCATACGATCTTTTGAACTTTTTTGTCAAGTTTTAAGTAATGTATGGTGACCAGAATGAGAATTTTATTCTATTTCTTATTTCTCAAAAGCCCTCAAAAGTAAAAAAAAAATAATTATTTCTATAAAGCAGGTTTTATGAACTGTTCTCACAAACCTCTAGATATATATTTATGAACCCCGATTCTATTAAATTCAAGAAAGAAAGAGGAACTTTATTTATGGGATGTTACACAGTAATGGAGTAAAAACAAATTTAAGTAGTTTTAAACGACTGCTGCAATGATAAAACAAATCTTACTAATTTATTGATGTAAGAAAACTTGATATGAGCACTATTAACATATTATCTGATGAGCTTTTTAAAATCATTTATTGAAACGGTATTTCCAAAGTGAAAGTTGTATTCATTTATCCACTATAGCTGAATTTTTATATATTTATTTTTTAAAGGCGTTATTAATATCAATTTGAATAGGAACAACTGTATAGACCTTGGTGCAATAGTCTGATATTCAAATTTCGTTGATATTATAGACGAAGCGGGTTTTTAGAATATGGTTGACATTGTAATTTAGTATTACCTCTAATGTACGTTTTTATGAGTCGACGCATATATATTTATAATTTACTCTACAGAGCCATACAGTGTCAATCAGGAAAGGAAGCCTACAGAAGAAACTCATTTAAAATCACCTTCTTCAGGTGTCAGAGGTTTTAAATTTGCATTTCTCATTAACATTATTAATTTTGTTTCAATATGGACTAAAACCAAATTTTATGAGATGTTTTTTTTTTCTAGAGACAAACCATTTGATAGATTTTAAGTGAAAATTAAATTAGCTTAACAGTTGTAGTTGATTTAGAGTATTCTATATTAATGTCTAGCAAACATTATTTATCTCTATTTGTTATAAAAATGTGTGTATTTCCAACTCATGTTCGATTTATGTTTAAATTTACTTAGCACTTGTAGTTTACACAGACTGTTTTATATTTATGTCAAGCAATTTTAACTTTTAAGTCATAACGTGGTATGGCTTTGAAACTGGAGCTTTAGTCAACATACATCATAAGATATTTCATTGATATTTTGGACTCTCAGATGTGTAACTTGAAATTATTGCGTTGGTTGAAGCTTTGTTTTAAATTGACAGTACCCCCTGTTGGAGATGACTCAAGTACTTCACAGTCGAATAATTTCGCTTTTCAAAGTATTCAAGGTATTGTCTACATTATTTGTAAACAGATGTATTTAATATTTTTATCTGGAACATGTGTTTAGTAACATTAAAATGTATTATGACTCAACTTGAAATTTGTTCTTAGAAACAGTCGACTTAAATTATATTTCAACCTTTCACGAAAAAAAACTATTATATTATTGTTGAACATTGGTTAATGATCGCGATACAGATAATGAACGTTCAAACACATGTCAGGAAGTTCAAGGCTATGCATCCCTTAACCCTGGCTCAAACGTGTAGACTCCTGATGGTTCTTCTAAGGTAAGAGTCATCTTATGTTTATTGTGTTTTGTAGAGCGTGGAAGTGATTAAAAACATTTTGAGCCCTAGTGTCTGCTAAACCGAAAGTTTAATAGCCTGGGACCACAACCAGTCAAGGAGAAACAATTCGATAATGTAACAACTGCTGCCTTGTCTATTGTTCTTGGTTAGAATAAGGCTCTGGAAGCATATCCAGAAAGAAAACAGGCTGAAATTGGAGTCAACGGATACCAAACGCGCATAACACGTTGACACGTAATATTTAATTGTGTTGGAGGTAATTTTTTTAGTATACTACGCACACCGCCTAGCTTCACAAACGTTTTCAAAGCATTAGGCCTATGCCTAAACTATTAAACTCTTATCATTAACTTACCCTTTATTTACGGAATTAGGTTCCGAATGACATTGCTTCTTAAACAATGTGTTATCATATAGCTTTTGGCACACTTAAAGCATATGTCGAAGGAAATTTTAATTGATACATTTTTAAGGGCCCAAACATATATTGGTACTTATAAGTACCGTCAGGAATGTAGGACATTTTTTCCAAAAAATAAAAAAAATTACAAAACAGGAAAAAACGATACAACGTAATAAATAATAATATGGCGATCATTATACCATATTTTTGTAATTTCCACACATAAACCCATCACAAAAGTATATTTTGAGTACGATTTTTACTGGATTTTCTAGCTGAACACATCTTATACATCAAACACAGCAAAAGGTGCCGACATGTCATGCTCCCTCATTCCTGATACATTCTTGTCTGTCGTCTTTCTGGTGTTGCAACAGTTGCCAGACTGAACCTGCTTTTGCTGGAAGCTTTCAATAGCTATTACAATGAACAGCATACATAAATATTTTGAAAACGAAATCCTAGTCATTCTGTACACTACTACTAGTAATAATAGTATAAATGTAGCCTACTAGAATTTTATGACAAGTCTACACTACAGTGTAAAATTCATAAATAGAAGAGAGCTCAATGTGTTTAGAATAGTCGAAGTGGCCTACTGTTTTGTGTTTACTGATTAAAATTTACAAAACGATCTATATTACATGCAGATGTGTGGACTATCACTAGTCTATATGTATACATTATATACACGCTAGTTATTGTAGGCAAGACCGTTTTTGCAATAAATATAACTACCAATTCTTACTTCTAGAATTAGACTTTGGTATACAAAACGTATACTAAACCTTGAAACGAGCCTGCAACTGCCACCTCTATTCCTTGTGATTCTTTTACTACTAGAAATCTGCAATCAATTACACTATTTCTGAGTAAAACCCAATGCTAACCTTCTGTTAAATGCATAAATATAAATTTTAAGTACATTTTGATAATTAATTATCATAATAATATTTATAACACTCCACATAAAAAATCTGCAATTTCCAAGAAATCCTAAAAAAAAATGACCGTGTGCCCTGACGGTACTTATAAGTCCACTTGTAAATATCGATCTAATACAAAGACACTTTGATCAAAATTGTATAAATAGGAGTTAAACACAATGACCTGACTATTGAAGATCCCAATAAAAAAATATTCGGTTTTGAAAACTTGAAGAATAAGGTAAAACAAAGGGAAATCAGGAACACATGTGAGATATGTACAGAAAAATTGTAAACTACCGATACAGGTAGAGATTGAAAATGGCGCCACACCAGAAATTTTCAAAAAACATCGATCCCTCCACCTACCTGTGACTCAGGGGAGATGATACTATCAATTACATCAATAATTTTTAAAATTCGTCTAAAATTAAAAATAATACAGGCGCTTAATTAAAGTGGTACTTATAAGTACCGTCAGTAGATAAAGAGTTAAGCCCTATATTAATTAAGCTAGTACTACACTTGTTGTAAGAAGCTGAATTGTAGTGTTAGAGAATATGCTTATCACGTTTAGAACTTGTATTGATATCACATTTAGTAAATATATAACGGGTTAAAATGTTTTAAAGCTATATTATGCAGCTTCGATTTCGCTGTCGTATGAATAAATATAAAAATAAACTAATTTTTCTTCGACGCAACAGAGTACATGTTTTCTTAATTCTATGTCCAATTTACCACCTACAATACTTTATTTCTATAACTAAGCGTGTTCAATTGTTTCATTTAAAGTATGGTTCAAGATATAGAATTCTGTGCACTACATCGACTTGAGCCTGCCATTGTATGTTATGCAAAACGCGAAAAATTGGACTTTCCAGTCGTTGACGAGTTTCTGATTTCTCTACAGGCCGCATGTTGAAATGTCTTCAATTTAGTTGTTTAAATAGATTGTTATTTTTATACAAACATGTTTATGTTTTCCCATTGCCTAACAAATGCACGTTTTTAAACATAAACATCGTACTTTCATTGTTTAAAAACGCAAACACTAAATCACATACTTAGAAAAAAAAGAGTTGTTTTTTCTCTTTTATTGTATGTGCGCTAAATGTGTTTAGAATATTTATCATTTAAAATTAATGAATAATGTTTAAAAAAATAAAAACATTTTATGATTTTTTCTTATTCCGCCTGTAATAAAAGATTTTAAATCAATTGTCTTTGTGTTTTAGTTTTAATGTAAGAGCTTAATTTTAACCCAAGAATATAGCCTAGTAGTCTATTTTAGTGTGTTGGTATAAAAAGAAATTGTAAATAGAAAGGCTAGCAGATAAAAAATGTTCTTCAGACCTTCTAGGGGGTCATCCATAAATGACGTCACGCTTTTTTTGACGATTCTTACCTCCTGCCCTCCCCTCCGTCACATATCGTCACAAAAAGTCAGACCCCCCCCCCATAAAATGACGTAACACCTCAGCCTACAACCCCCCTCAAAATTGCAGTTGAATTTTTTTTAAACAGCTATATTTTTCCAAAATCTTGTCTGAACTCTGTCAAAATAGAGTATTTTAATCAACTCCTGTTACAATTTTTCAAAACAGTTTTCTAAAACGCAAAATAACGTTTAAAATTCGCTTTCTAACATTGCTTTTTTATAATGCAAAAGTGTGACGTCGCAACATCTGAACCCCCCCCCCTCCCTCATCACACAGCGTCCAAAAATTACGGAACCCCCCTCCATACTACGAGTGTGACGTCATTTATGGACGACCCCCCCCCCCCCCCCCCAATATCAAATTAAAGCCATGCAGTGTAATGTATTTGATATGACCAACGGCTTGTTATCAATGTCAAAAATTTACCAAAAGCCACATGTTAATCACTCCGCCTTCGTCAGACATGGCCTTTCCATGAAACACAATTTAAACTATCACCATTAAAACGTCATGGACACATAAATTACACAATTCACTATATCACCTGCATATATTCATCACATTTTACAACGACATGTACCAATAATAATTCTTAACATCTTCAGTAACCAAATACGATATCACATAGAGGAATATTTCCCTAGAACCCTTAAATCCATGACCAGGTACTCGGTATATCCTCGAGCTACCCACACAAAAAAAATCTGACTGCATCATCAGTCTTGAAATCAACTTACTACCGATGAAGCAACCGACCAACGAACTATCCCCCTGCTGGCCGGGTGACGACACCAAATTATCTTAAAACAACATTATCCTAATCTACTGGGTTCCTTACGCTAAGATAACTAACCTAATAGGATAACATATCATCACCTATCATACATTGAAAGTCATATCATTGTAACAAATCAAATCAAGATCATAGTGGCATTATCATCTTGTCAACAATTTAACACCGCCCTCAAACCGGTGTGTCCATATGAACTATAACAATATCAATTATCACTAATACTGATGTCTTACTTATTATACAACAACCCTCATCAGCATAACACAGCAACGGGCTCATAATACCTACAGCCCCTGCTTAATCACTACAATTTTTGGTTCCACTAAGACGTAATAGAAAAAAATGGACATGCCTACTACTTAAAAAATATATGAAGAGGTACTACTTATCTAGTTTGTAGGACTTGGGCATCATCGTCGGCTTCATCACACAACACACACTTCCCACACAGATCCCCTTTTCCTTCACAAGACAGGTCATCTCAGCACGGTCTTTACGTCAAGGTCCTCACAGCACGGTCATCACATGTTCACCCCACACGGTTCTTCATGGCATGGGTCCTCACAGCACGGTTTCTCACAGTACGGGTCATAACGGCATGGGTCATCAGAGCACGTATCAAACACGGGTCTTCTTAGCACGGGTCTTCACACACGAGTCTTCAACATGGGTTTTCACGCTGGGATCTTCACACACGGTTTTGACAATAACAGTCCATATATCACAGAGACATAGTCCGTACGAAAATTATATCGATGAAACTTGACTGATTAGACAGTTATAGCGTTTTTTGGCTAGATATTATATCCGCCGACTAGCTTCTAAGTGCTTTTAAGCCAAATCACCTTGTTATACTGCTTCAATCTGTTCTAGCTGCTTCATGTTGTTATGCTGCCCCACCATGTTATACTTGGGTTCTAATGTATACCACAGTTATGCAGTGAGAGGGTAGAACTACTTGATCCAATATTACATTCCGATACCACTACCATTTCATTATGTCTAGCCATGCAATAGTGCATCTTGAGACACGACGACATCAACGCTTACAAATAATTTGACAGAATGACATCGGTTACTAATTCCATTCATTGCACTATAAGAAATAGACATCGGACGACTTGAACAAACGATACTAAGACTTGACAACCTAACCCTAACATACCACGAACAAGACTAACTCAAGCTTCTTCCCCGGCAACAACGAAATCACACTAAAACGTCACTTTCTTGCGTACCGCGTCACACTTTCACTCGTTCAATATTATAGCTTCGCACCAGCACCAGTTTGTCAAACATACATCATAACAGATGTAGCATTGTTTTCTCTATATTTAGCACGTTTACGTCATGGTGTCACCTCCACCCTCTTGTAATAATTGTCAATTTGTACATAAAAGATTATTTAACTTTAATTAATCATTATTGGAACTGGCACAAAAAGCATTTTTATTCTGTACATTTAGTAATTTTTTGTCCTAGTGTCACCCCCAAAATGGTGTCACCTGGTGCGGTCCGCACCCTCACCGAACCCGCCCTCGCTACGCTTCTGTTGGAATTTAACTTCATGCTGTTGTCGATTAGTTTACAATTATCTAAAGAAACATTAACGCAAAGCCTCAAAATATGATGAAATTACAAGCCTAACGCTGTGAATCAAGGTTTCAAGCTGGTATGCGGAAATCGGGGTGGGGGTAATATTAGGTAAGTGATTCCATAAGTTGTAAAAAGATTACTGATATCTAGGCCAGAGTAATGGCTACGGCAGTCTTGAACGACTGATGGGGTATGTAGGTTATCTGCATTGTTTTCTTTAAAATATTTGGTGTAAGAGAGAGTCCTTATATGTATCATAATGCTTGTAGTAATAATACATCTTTCTGGACTTGCTTTTGTGTCCTTTGTTTAATCTAGATCGATTGTTTTCTTTACTTCTTCTTCGTTCCTTATTTTAGTATTGGAAGGAACTCCAACACAAAGTACTACGTATCAACGTGTTATGCGGCTTAAAGGCCATTGATTCCGCTTTTAGCCTGTTTTTCTTTTTTTTTGGATTTGCTTCCGTAGCATTTGTCCAACCAAGAACAAAGAAGCCAGTAGCCGTGTTTTCGAACTCGAGACTTTATCGTTTAGCAACCATGAGCTTTATCGACTCCACCACGCCGCCCTTCGATTTCTGAGTTTTCTCTCCGAGATGTGTTGCTGCGCGCAGCAAACGAGCTTTATTTTAACTGGCCAGAGGTCCGAACTCGCACTTTTGGTTTAGTAACTATACGCTCTACCACACAACCGCGTCGTCTTCTATGATTTTATTAATTATGCTAGCAATTTTCATTAACGTTTGACATATTTCTGTGGCAAAAAATATTTCTCCTTTTTCTTCTTCTTCTTCGTTCTTAATTTTAAATGTTGGAAGGGATCGAGCCTCTCATCTGCCAGAGGGTTTGAACTCGAGACTTTTCTCCTTTTGATTAATATCTATTCTCCAGCATAAATGATATTGTTTTAAATTTAACAATGAGTCTAGGATTTCTTTCTTTGAATAATAATCCGTTATTTAATCGTTTTTAACACACTTGCCGTATAGATCGATTACCATGAACGTAAAGTTTCATGACTCAATTTTTGTTTAATTAAAAAAAAGCACTGCTGGTAAAGTTAGCACGTGTGACCAAACTAGGGCCTTTCGTACTTTCTAAAGGACATTATCGTACTTGGTCCACATAATATGATTGTAGCATAACGACGTGACAATTAAATATATATTTATGGAGATGTAAACAAGAGCATGCTCAAGCTCATTAAAATGATCTATGGAAATGTTTATATATATCAAACACACACACACACACACACACACACACATATATATATATATATATATATATATATATATATATATATATATATATATATATATATATATATATGGAGATGTAAACAAGAGCATGCTCAAGCTCATTAAAATGATCTATGGAAATGTTTATATATATCAAACACACACACACACACACACATATATATATATATATATATATATATATATATATATATGTATATATATATATATATATATATATATATATATAATATGCCCATGCAAGTGCACCGTCAATAGCAAATGTGCATAAGTCTTTGATCTATAGTGTAAATTGTAATTCTACCATTTTCTCCGAACTGTAATTTATTAATAGCAAGAACTATTCGTTTTTAATCGACTATTTTACTAACTTAAAGGAGGCCTATCGTCTTCTGTTATCAGGCGACTTCTAATGCCTTACCCCCACTTGTGATATCTGCAATCGAGAAGAGAATTATCACCCCATATCTTATTATGAGAGCAGTTATCTCACGTTAATGGGTAATCCTTGTTTGACATCCACACACCATTTGAATTTTGATTTAGTATTCCCGTCTTGTCCATACGCGTCCATAAAGGTAGAGTCCTTTCCTTCTCACCACCCCCCCCACACACACATTTTGAACCTCACAGACGCTGGAGGAAATAAGGTAGAGCTCTCCTGTTTAAGTGACCTCAGCATATGAAGGGGTAGTGTCGTCAGCACTATGTACAACCGCCTTTTTTTCCTAAACGTCAGTCAGTCAGTCCTATACCCATCAGAGCTGGTTTAACTCGGTAAAATCTACTGATTCGAACCTGTAGTCGAACACGAGACTTTCGGGTTAGCAGCCTAACGCTCTACCGCTTGGTGATACCGTACCCCTATGGTCCTCTTATTAATCATGTAACAGATAAGTTACATATTATTTTTGAAAATCAGATTTAAAAACTTAAAATATCAAGTAACATTGCTCTTTACATTGTACATTTTTGAAATGCAAGTACTATTTCTTATTTTTGTCTTAAATTAGATTAAATGCTGTAAGGTAGCCTCCAATTTATCATATAAACCTTTAGCAGTCGTATCTTCTACCTTTAACCACGGTGTCCCATTACTATACAATGTATTAACTTTAGTTTGTTCAATTTACTTTCTTAAAATCCAATTACATGCAGCATTATTATCAATGCTTAGACCACATCCGGGTTATGGCCACTGTTTCTGTTTCCTTCATATCTTACTTACAGCAGAGGTAGTCATTTTGCAGTCATAGGTTTTATGATGTAATTAGTAGGTGTGTTAATTTCTAATAAAGACGAGTAATTTTTATAAACTGTATGCAGTTCCTTTGCAGATTAAATTTCTTATGTTGGTTGAAAAATACTCTTATCTTGATGTTAAATGTACCGTACCAGCAAGATAGCAAGATGTATACATTTTACTTGTGTGATATTTTATAAAGTTAAACAGTTGTAAAAACAAAAACACATTATATAAACTCAAGAGCTATCGCCTATGATAATTTTACTGTCTCATTGATTTCCGTCTGATCCAAGTTTTTCAAAATGATTTATTTGAATTCACTTAACATCGAAGTATTATAAAATTAGTCAATAAAAATACTATTAATGATACTTATTTCAGCAAGTAACAAAAGATTAGATTAAAATTAACAGCCCTTCGTATCTGTGCAGCTTTGTAATGTGTGTGTAAGTTCTCGCGAATGTGTGATAGGGTGGATGGGAAAGATTATGCGTCTGACAAGTATTTAAGTGGTGGGAGGCGCTGATAGTAGTAGTAAAATTTGCAACGTAGTCTAAGTAGTATCATTGTGTGTTAAGACATGGCATATTTTCAATTAATAAAATTTCGATTAGCATTATTTGTTTTGTGAACATTATAACAGTGGCATGTCTATTTGCTGAATTTGCTGAATCAGGCAAGTAATAATTATACTTTTAACAACTTACTTTTGGTTTACAATAGTGTTAAAACTATGGCCTGTTGATTACAGTATATAGCCTACTCTCCATATTTGTTGCATGGTAGAATTAAATGGTCTTCTGTATAACCCAGTTGATCAGAATCATTATTAAACTAACTTGCCTTTTAATAAAGTCTGTTTAGTAAGTTGAAATAATTTTTCTTGACTTTTAAATATTAGAATGACTTGGTTTTTGTCAAACCAGCATCTGTTTTGTATATTATTATTTTTCATTTTGTGGAAGTATCATTCATAAAACTTGGATATAATATTCCATATATCTTTTATGGTGTGGTTGGAGCTTAGAATATAAAACTAAACTGTTAACCCGAAAGTCTTGTTCGCACTCTGTGCTCGAGTCAATTCGACTCACCGAGTCCACTCAGCTATTTCGGGTACCTCTCGCACATTAGGGAAAATAAAATCTGCTGGGCATAGCAGAGGCGTAGCAAAGGGGGCGGGGGTACATATATCCCCGGCCGCCGACCCTAGCGTTCGCCAAAATATGTTGGAAAAATTTAAAAGCTCATTTTAGCTGCAGTTTTGCATTATAAATAAAAAAAATATATGGAGGGGGGGTGCCAAATTGACAGCTTGTCCCGGGGGGTGGGGGGGGGGGGAAGGTGGCGCCAAATTGAAAGTTTGTCCCGGGCGCCGTAGGGGTCGCCTTTAGAGCATAGTGTTTGTGGACCATCGTTTTCGATGTATTTGTTTTCTTAAGATAAGTAAATTGTTATGTATGCACAAAAAAAACTTAACATTTTATCTAGCCAAAAAGAATGAAACAATGTCAGCAAAAATGAGCACATGTATAGAACTAGTGCTAGTAGCTATTGTGTTGATTCAAGGAATCAAGCCCATCAACATTCCTAGAGGTAAGAAAATTAATTGAAAACTTTTATAAAAATTAATTATTGAAGATACCTTAAGTCTGGACTTAAAATATTACTGGGTATCTATGTACCATAATGTTTATGTTTAACGATACATACATTATCTAAGTTAATTATTTATTAATTCTTTCATTTATTAAAAAAAAATGAATCAATCCATCAAGCAACCGAGTCCTTGCATATGACGTCACGTCCGTTCTTGTATGTAAACATCCGCCAACGCGGTTTACAGATCTACTTTAAAAAATGGTGATCTGTGAAAGGTTGTGATACTCGAAGTGGCAGATCTAAAGGGATTCCTTAATTTCGACTGCCAAGGGTCGTATTAAACCAAGATGATAGAGATCGACAGTTAACAGAACGTAGACGCCGTCAATTTTTAGCCAATATTCATCGCAGCGGTGTCAGTGAAGCAGCGGCAAATAACATGCGCATCTGTTCTCGACACTTTGTTTCAGGTGAGGACAGCAAAATAATAAACTTCATTTTAATTATAAAAGATAACAGTTGATAAAATAAATTTGCTCGACCTTCACTAATAGTAAAAGACAAAGTCAAAAGTAATAATAAGAATCATAAGATTTAATTGTAATAATAGTGATTTAATATTTAGATCTAGAATCTAGTTCTAAACATGGCGTAAACAAGATTCGGACCACAGCTCGATCTAGATTCTGGATTTAGGGTGACTGGTTCCGCTGGGTAGACATAGAATCTAGTTAATAATTTAAATTTAATTACAAAATTTAGATCTGCATACAACCATAATAAATCAAAAGTAGTCATTATAATAAAGCATTTAATTGTCTCTGAGATCTTAAATCTAGCACTATAATCTAATCATTTTTAGCAAACGAAATTATCTTAAATTGAAATCGATTGTATGACTGGACGAAGATCTAGAATCTGCTACTTAAATTAAATTTTAAAAAGTCTATACAAGCATGTAGTTGATAGTATTGTAGTAGAAGGCTTTATTAAATTACTAAGGCCTACCTACTTTGTGTCTTTTTACAGTAAGATGTTTCTGATAATGGACTGAGTTTAATTAAATTTATTAATTTAATTAGTCTACTAAGTTTACGTAGCCTAATAGTAGATCATACCAGCCAAAACAACAAATAAACACATTATTATTACTAGGTTAATGATTAGGCTAATTTTTTTAATCCACTGTTTAAAAAGAAACAAATCAAGCTAGAAACATAAGAAGTGAGATGGTTTAAAATAATAACTAGGATTAGTGCTTTCCCCTGATAAGCCATGTGTGCTATAAATGACATAACATGACATGGAGGTGAGAAATGTTATGGGGAAAGCAGTGGGACTTATTTCCCTTTGTTCTCCCTGCTGGGCCCTGATGGTCATAACTTATATAAGAGATGCTATCTCTGGTTGGCTGAGATCTAAGAACAGTAATCCCTGTAGGGGCTATGTATGACGGAGGTGAGAAATTTTTAGGGGAGGGCAGTGGTACTGACTCCTCTTTGGTCTCAACCCTGCTGAACCATGATGGTCATAAATTACATACTATCTCTGCTGGGCTAGGTTCTAAGAACAGTAATCCACGTTACCTACAAATAGATGAAGTTTTATGGTGGGCTAGAAAGAGGTGGGGGCTGGCCATCATGGAGGTTTTTTAAATTTTGAGGGTGGAAAATCAGTATTAATGTGTCTGATCACTTCCCTGCTGGATTATGAGGGTCTTAAATTATATAACATGCCCCCCAGATTGGCTGAGATCTAAGAACATCAGTGGTTATTACCCATGAATTATATTAGCCGTTTTAGTGTGGGTTGTGTAGGAGTAAAGTGGTCTCACGCTTGTTTCAGTAGTGTGGTTCTACTAGATCTATTGCTACTAAATATTGTACATAACTAGAGAATCTAGAATCTACACTAACGAGATTCAGATAACCTATAATATATTACTGCCTTTTATCAGATTCGTCTACTTTAACTCTAAACGCAAACAGTATTACTAACAGTATTTTATTTTGAATTTTAGGCCACATATTTATATCAATCACGAAACTGTCAATAGCAATATAAGGATCTTCAATTCCTAAGAGTTCAAGTTTTTTAACGTATTGTTCCTTTTCCGCGGGTGCGGTTCTTTACATACAGTGAACGCGTCCAGCGCTGGTGAACAGCTGATTGTGTTTACGTCTGGTGTACACCACCGTGGCGGCGGACGTAGGTATCACGTGATTTAGGTCACGTGTTTGCAAGGACTCTATTGGTGAATTGGTTAAATAAGTCAATCAAATAGTTATTTTAACAAGTAAATTAAAATAAACGAATAAAAGAATGAACGCACGAACGAACGAACGTACGAATGAACGAATAAACGAGTAAATTCTTCAGTACATATGTCAGTGAGTGCGTTAATTTGTGCGTGAGTTCCTGAGTCAATGAGGTCGTGATTGAGTGAGTGAGTGAGTGATTTAGTGAGTGAGTGAGAGGGTGATAGAGAGAGAGAGAGAGAGAGAGAGTGAGTGAGCGAGTGAGTGAGTCAGTCAGTCAGTAAATGAATGAATGAATAAATGAATGAATGAATGAATGAATGAATGAATGAATGAATGAATGATTGAATGAATGAATGAATGAATGAATGAATGAATGAATGAATGAATGAATGAATGAATGAATGAATGAATGAATGAATGAATGAATGAATGAATGAATGAATGAATGAATGAATGAATGAATGAATGAATGAATGAATGAATGAATGAATGAATGAATGAATGAATGAATGAATGAATGAATGAATGAATGAATGAATGAATGAATGAATGAATGAATGAATGAATGAATGAATGAATGAATGAATGAATGAATGAATGAATGAATGAATGAATGAATGAATGAATGAATGAATGAATGAATGAATGAATGAATGAATGAATGAATGAATGAATGAATGAATGAATGAATGAATGAATGAATGAATGAATGAATGAATGAATGAATGAATGAATGAATGAATGAATGAATGAATGAATGAATGAATGAATGAATGAATGAATGAATGAATGAATGAATGAATGAATGAATGAATGAATGAATGAATGAATGAATGAATGAATGAATGAATGAATGAATGAGTGGACGAATGAACAAACGAATGAACAAACGAATGAACGAATAAACAAATGATCGAATGAACGAATGTACGAATGAAGGAACGAACCAATGAACGAATGAATAAATGAATAATGAATAAAAGAAGAAATGATCAATGAATAATGAATAAATAAATAATTAAATGAATAAATTAATAATCTTAGCTTTTTTTTAAAATTGCCTAAACATTAACTGATATATTATTTTAACAATAAAAAAAGCATTGAAATTTTTTTTACCAGCACTAACAGCATGTCAGCCGGTCGAAGAAGGATCCGATGTTAGTTTGCAATGTACAGACAGCGATCACCGTAGAAACCTATTATGGTATCACAATCAAGTACAAATAGCTATATGCTTTTACAATTCAACTAAATGCATTTCAAACTACCGCGTAGTTCGGGAAAACGGGAACAGTACTATTTTCCTCTTTAGCATTAGTAGAAATTCTCCATCGCAAGAAGGTACTTGGCGCTGTGGATACGATTCTCCATTCCAGGAACTCTACCATTGTGACTTAACTGTATACCGTAAGTTATAGTGTCATATTTATAATTATGATACTGAATATCAATCAAAGAAAACATTTACTCATAATACGAATATAGATTGTGGTTCTTACCTTTATTAGTAAATGACACTATATATTTTAAAAAGTAATGTACTCTTTAAAACATTTCGGTCTATGTCGTCGGCATAGTAGAGTTCAACTGTCTCAGCTACCTTGGCATTTGAAAGGAATAGTGTTGTTAGCCCATCTACCCAACCACCTATACTTTCCCTAACTTGATTCAGGTACCCATCATAGCTGGATTACCACCTGGACTTCCTTCGGACTTGAGTTCGGGATCCGAACAAGAATTTCGGGTTAGCAGTCGTAAGCGCTATCATCCGACTACACCTTCCATTGTTATTGAAGAAATAGAAATAATGGAAATATTGTCTATATAATCCTGAAACTATCTGATTTTAATTTTTTATTTTTCCAAAGTAATGTTTCTGCCAAATAATAACATTTACCATTTAATTGTCAAAAGTTTTACCATTCGACCACGTCGTCCCTGTTTGTGTATTTAATATCCAGATTTAATTTATTACTAAATTTAATATAAAAAATGTTGACTTTACATTTATTATGTCAATTAAAATTGTCGTACTGAGTTTGGATTTAATTTCACATAATTTACTTTAACTATTTTCGGTTTTTGAGAAGGAAATACCTTCATTAATTTTAATGAACATAGATTATTGACATTAAAACTATTATTCTATAACATAACTATGGTACACATGGCTATATACATGCGGTAAAACCCAGAGTCAATGAATAATTATCCATACTTTGTTAAACTAATAGAGCGAATATAAAGATAACAATTTTACTAGTGTAAATATGCTTTACAGATCTCCCAGATCAAGTGACGTGCAAGTCACCAGAGCTGAGACAAGTAGGAAACCAGTACGTTGTGGTTGTAAATTGTTCAGCTTCGAATTTTTTCCCCAAAGTCAAATGCACTTTTTTCAGAAGAATACCATTGAACAAAGATGTAAATACATTTTAATTATAGGGATTACCTTAATAGACAATAATATTAATTTAAGTGGTTTTTTTTCTTTTTCTAAACAGTTATTACACTATATAACTATCGATATATACATAGTATTTGAAAGAATTGTCTGTCTGTCTGTCTGTCTGTCTGTCTGTCTGTCTGTCTCGTCTCTGTCTGTCTGTCTGTCTGTCTCTGTCTGTCTGTCTGTCTGTCTGTCTGTCTGTCTTTCTGTATGTCTGTCTGTCTGTCTGTCTGTCTGTCTGTCTGTCTGTCTGTCTGTCTGTCTGTCTGTCTGTCTCGTCTCTGTCTGTCTGTCTCTGTCTGTCTGTCTGTCTGTCTGTCTGTCTGTCTGTCTGTCTGTCTGTCTGTCTGTCTGTCTGTCTGTCTGTCTGTCTGTCTGTCTGTCTGTCTGTCTGTCTGTCTGTCTGTCTGTCTGTCCGTCTGTCTGTCCTTCTGTCCGTCTGTCTGTCTGTCTGTCTGTCTATCTGCCTTATCGTATTCCATCCGTCTGTCTTTCCCTCCGTCTGTCTGTAGTTCTTATAACTGTTGTTGCTTAACTATTATATTTAAAAACTAATACAGGTTACTTTCAGTTTGTTAGTGCTTATGAGAAATCAATCAACTTTACTTACTTTTTCTACAAGCTATTATTTAACAAGATTCCTCTGTCGTCAGTCTGTCTGTTGTCTTGCATCAAAACGGACTAGCGAAAAATTTAGGTACTTCTAACTGGCAGATCCGTATCAAGGTTCGCAAGTGTTTTAAGACTCGAAGGCAATGCAACATGACACAAAATTTGAATTAATTGGATGACAAATTATTTTTGTTAATTAATTAACATTTTCTTAAACAAGTAGGCGGTCTCACTATACTATTCCGCACTGCAATACGAGCATTATCATGTTCATGTGGTGCACACTTGTTTTTAATCATACAATTCTAGCCTATTGTATTAACAGTTTTAAAGTAGGCCTACTGATTTTTTTTTCTTCATAAAAAACGTTTTAATAACAAGCATTTATGTAATAAATCACTAAAAATGAGAAATTAAATGATTTTATTTAAATATATAATAATACAATATTATTTAAATAACTATAAAGAAAAGCGTGTGACCTTTCCTAAATATTAGTACAGGTATCCAATATATAGTATTATTTTTATTATAGATTATTAACTATAATAGTTTTGCTGTATGTCTGTCGATAACGCTCTAGAGAAAATATAAGGAAATTGGAAAACTGCATAGTGGAAGATCGTACATGGACCATATGAAAGTTTTCAAAACGAAACAAATATGTACAATTTTAAAGCCGGAAAAGCACACTCAATAAAATGACGTCAATGATTATAAAGCAAACAGAATCAAGAAGCCAATGCCGAAATAAATACACAATAATAATCACGTCATCGATAGTTTATAATACAGACGCTAAAATTACCGCCAAATTTATTTGTCTAAACTTAAAAGTGGTCTCCATGCAGGGTTTCTTTCAGGTATCACTTCGGGGAGGGGCAACCCTCCCCCCCCCCCCGTAGAACGTCTACCGAACCCACCCCCCGATCGAAATAGAATTTACATAAAAAATGTATACTTTTAACAGTGTCAGTCCAACCACCTGATAATTTAGTCCGCCACCCTAACACTAATCACAAAAAATTTCGAGTGCCCCAGCCCGGAGAAAAATTCTGAAATAAACACTATCTGTATGATTTAGGTTTAGAGGGCCAAAAGTAGGAAACGGGTCTAGATTATAGAAGTAGGACAGTAACGTAGCTACCGTAAAGCTAGAGTAAGCAAGGCATAGGGGCCCAATGCACTTGGGGGCCCTTTTCCTTCTTGGAAATCAAGTTTTTTTTTCTACTGTAGAAATGATTAAAAATGTCAAAAAGGCCCCAAGTCCTTTCATAGTGTACAGGCAGTGTCATTCAGTGTGTATGTGGGGGGGGGGCGTCGAACAGGACCCCCCCCCCCGTATTAATAACACGACCAACGCTGAAATTGGGGGAGGGGTGGTGCCGAAAAGGGCCCATCACGTAAAAATAACACCGCAAGCGCTGAGTTTTGGGAGGGGGGGGGGGTGGCGTCGATAAGGGACCACTCCATATTAATAAGATCACAATTGCTGCCGCAGTTTTGGTAAGCAATGCAGTGAATCAGCCTATAAAATTTGAATGTGAGATACGACATCCAGCACCCGTACATTTTCACGTATCGCTAAAAACCTCAACTGAGTGGGAAACTCCCTCCCACCACCACCACCACCCAGAAACCTGCATTTCCCTTCTGTCTCCCTAATATATACGACTATGGTGCAACAGTGCGGACGGGTAGGCCGTATAAAACTTCTTTGAGATTTTTTAAATCTGATTATTTGCATATTATAATAATATTATGAAACAAATTGTAAATATGCCTATTGGGTCAGTAACTTGGCCAGCTAAAAAAATAGATCTCCTCCTTCCCCCAAAAACTTTGCATTTTCGGTGGGCTGTCACCCCTCTCTTTCTAATCTTTTAGTATTTTAACTGGACAAAACATTTTGACAGTACATTTTACAAATATCCGTCATGGACTAAATGGTGTTAACGGATGTGGACCGCACCTTTGACTTGTGACGAAATATATTTTACGTTACGGTGCATTACATATAAAAGTATATTTTCTAAATAATTATATTTCTTTATAGTGGTGGTAGACGAAGAGTTGCCTGAAAGAAACTCTAAATACGACTTTTGTAAAGTTTGAACTTGGGTGCATGGTTTAGGTGTATGGCTACGACTAAATTTGGTATCAATGTGCAGTAACTACGTACAGATCAAGGTTAAATCCTGTTAAAATGCCAATTTTTTATATAAATCCATTTTTAATTAATTTTTTTTCTTTTCCAGTTAAATTTTAAGTTGAGGTGGTGATTTTGGTTTTTGGTTTTGTTTTAGAGAAAAAGACAACATTATCAACCTAGCGTCCGTTGTATTTCTCCCTCAATGGCCCATTTATCTAATATATATATATATATACATATATATATATATATATATATATATATATATATATATATATATACATTTAGAAATAGTACTTTTATGTATTATTTTTATATGAAAATAAATGTTGTTCTGTTTAAACAGGTAGAATTACAAGCATCATTTTATCGGCTAACAATGTCAATAGATGAGCCAATATATTTTAACATTGATTGCGGTTTAACGTACCCAATACAAGATGATTCAGCTCGAAATTTGACATTTTTCCTTAAAGTGTCAATGGACTTTAATAAAACAGTTGATAGCAATCAAGTCTCCATTTTTCTAAGTATAACAGTTTATATACTTAATTGTTTTTTAAAGTACATTCTCACTACTAATGTAATCTATCTTTTAAACTAACCCTACTACGCACTATTAATGTAGGCTACTATTGCAGGTTACTTGTATATGTACTAAAAGAAATGAGAGCTATTTTTAAAAAAAAGTTATTGGAGTTTTATTTAGAATAAATGATGATCGTGGATGATATTGATAAAAATTTACTTATACGCATTGTTCTTAATTCAATCCAAAGGGGTTAAGCAGTTCCCGTTAATGTTTTTAAATGTTAGCATTCATGACTGTGTAAACCAGGTTCCGGTGTAAACATTTTTCAACATATCCATGACTCGGACTAGATGATTAGCCGTTTACGAATATGTTTGCTGTTACGCCCCACTTCTCTAATCCTTTCGAACAAGGCGGGGAATCGTGATCAGGAACCTGCCAATGGTCATGTCTGACTTGACAATGAACAAGAATTAATAATGAATTCACCGTGGTATCTCTTGCACTAGTATATTTCAAATCTTAATTAGGGCCTGGGCATGACTCGGTCCAGTCCGATCAGGAAAGTTTTCCACAGCAACAAAAAAAAACGGCCTCACGCAATCTGTCAGCCCGTAAAGTCACAGGGTAATATATTAGCTTTTACCCACGTTTAACACCCGAGTTCCCAAGCCCCAAATTATGCACCGCCCACAGCGTTGAATCAAATCAGCGTTGTGGTCTGCCAGACCCCAGGTCTACCACGGCCAGGTTTATGATTACACGTAAGGTCAAACCCTTGGTGGTGGTACAGGTGGTTGTCGTTACAATGTCTTAATATTTCTGAAGAACGAGATACTTATGATATACTTCTTGATATATTTTAAATAATGTATTTATTTGTATTTTCATGTATATGTGTATGTATATGTGTATGTGTATGTGTATGTGTATGTATATGTATATGTATATGTATATGTATATGTATATGTATATTTATATGTATATGTATATGTATATGTATATGTATATGTATATGTCTTTGTATATGTATATGTATATGTATATGTATATGTATATGTATATGTATATGTATATGTATATGTATATGTCTTTGTATATGTATATGTATATGTATATGTATATGTATATGTATATGTATATGTATATGTATATGTATATGTATATGTATATGTATATGTATATGTATATGTATATGTATATGTATATGTATATGTATATGTATATGTATATGTATATGTATATGTATATGTATATGTATATGTATATGTATATGTATATGTATATGTATATGTATATGTATATGTATATGTATATGTATATGTATATGTATATGTATATGTATATGTATATGTATATGTATATGTATATGTATATGTATATGTATATGTATATGTATATGTATATGTATATGTATATGTATATGTATATGTATATGTATATGTATATGTATATGTATATGTATATGTATATGTATATGTATATGTATATGTATATGTATATGTATATGTATATGTATATGTATATGTATATGTATATGTGTATGTGTATGTGTATGTGTATGTGTATGTGTATGTGTATGTGTATGTGTATGTGTATGTGTATGTGTATGTGTATGTGTATGTGTATGTGTATGTGTATGTGTATGTGTATGTGTATGTGTATGTGTATGTGTATGTGTATGTGTATGTGTATGTGTATGTGTATGTGTATGTGTATGTGTATGTGTATGTGTATGTGTATGTGTATGTGTATGTGTATGTGTATGTGTATGTGTATGTGTATGTGTATGTGTATGTGTATGTGTATGTGTATGTGTATGTGTATGTGTATGTGTATGTGTATGTGTATGTGTATGTGTATGTGTATGTGTATGTGTATGTGTATGTGTATGTGTATGTGTATGTGTATGTGTATGTGTATGTGTATGTGTATGTGTATGTGTATGTGTATGTGTATGTGTATGTGTATGTGTATGTGTATGTGTATGTGTATGTGTATGTGTATGTGTATGTGTATGTGTATGTGTATGTGTATGTGTATGTGTATGTGTATGTGTATGTGTATGTGTATGTGTATGTGTATGTGTATGTGTATGTGTATGTGTATGTGTATGTGTATGTGTATGTGTATGTGTATGTGTATGTGTATGTGTATGTGTATGTGTATGAGTATGTGTATGTGTATGTGTATGTGTATGTGTATGTGTATGTGTATGTGCATGTGTATGTGTATTTGTATTTGTATTTGTACGTGTATTTGTATTTTATAATTTGTATTTGTATTTGTGTTTGTATTTTATAATTTGTATTTGTATTTGTGTTTGTGTTTTTTTGTGTTTGTGTTTGTGTTTATGTTTGTGTTTGTGGTTGTGTTTGTGGTTGTGTTTGTGTTGTGTTGTGTTTGTGTTTGTGTTTTTGTTTGTGTTTCTGTTTCTGTTTCTGTTTCTGTTGGTGTTGGTGTTCGTGTTGGTGTTCGTGTTCGTGTTCGTGTTCATGTTTATGTTTATATTTATATTTATATTTATATTTAGACGCTCCAAAACCAACCCTGTCAGATAAATGTTTTTCTGTGAGAGAGGACAACGTGTTCTGGCCCAATGAGACCATCCACTGTACCTGTGAAATGAGAGACATTGATAATAGTACAATTGATGTTACTTGGTATTATGCCGATCATCCTGAGAGATTTTTCCATATGGAAACAGTGCCCATTGTTTACGAAGACGGTAATTAAATTTACGTACGATTTAAACATCATGAAGTGTTTTTAAAATAGTTTTTTACTGCTTTTTAACCATACCAAGAAGTTATACTATTTGAAATACGTTTCTCAAACGTATTAACTAAGATTTCTTCGTTTCTTAAATTTAAATTGTCTCATGAATAAGTTATACATATATATATATATATATATATATATATATATATATATATATATATATATATATATATATATATAAATATATAATCATGTGTGTGTATAGGGGAGAAGTGGGTGAAAAGTCACAAATTTCACTTTTTAGGATCTGGAGACAAGAATTTTGAACCTTTAACAATACCAATACACCAGATACTAGTTCCACATTTCAGATAATTGTATGCAGAGCCGTTTAAAATATCTGTTCACGGTATGCCCATGACAGACTTGAGAAATGGTGTTTTAGAATGTGACATTTTATCACAGTGCGGGGTCAAAAAGTCACATGCTTGGGGTGAAAAGTCACACATGTTCAAATGATATATGGTTGAATCTATTTGATCCCAAAAAAAACATTTTTTCATTTGAAAATAATTTCCCTTAAGAATCATGAATATTAATGAATGTTTAGATGATATAGGCTTATATATATATATATATATATATATATATATATATATATATATATATATATATATATATATATAAATGGACCAGATTTGTAGTTATTACAAAATTTACTTAAGATTGAATTCAAACAGTAAAAGATTAACTTTTTTATTGTGGACACGGGAAGAGCCGCAGACATAACACAGTGCCATAAGGAGGACAGTGGCCAAAGATATTAATACAGGACTGTACTAAAATTGGAAAGAAGTGTAACGCTGTCTTTCAGTTAACAGTTAAAAAATATTTAGGCAACATATTTCACGATGTCTTCAATTAACTCTTGGAGCGTTTTATCCCAGAAATGTCAGACTTAGGCAGCAAAGTAATAGTGTATTTTTTATTCACAGACTATACTTGGTCAGTTTCAAAGTTTATGAATTTGTTTTTCACTTCTTTTAAGGTATTCAACCTCAAAGTCCCCTTCTTCGTCCATCAGTTTCTTTACTATTCCAGTATAGAAGGCCGTCGACTTTTCGCCCTTGCACCTAAAGAAAATAAAATCCCCAACACAGATAGACCCGACATTGAAGCACAAGTTGACGTTTGTTTTGTTGAATTCCTGTACGGATTGAGGGTTGTTGCCTCCGGACTTCGCAGATATATATATATATATATATATATATATATATATATATATATATATATATATATATATATATATATATATATATATATATTTATTTATTTATTTATTTATTTATATGTATATATATGTATATATATATATATATATATATATATATATATTAAGGACTACATAAGTTTATGTGTATATATATAGTTGAAATTGGCGACATGCCCTACCCATTTTGCCTAGTGGCGTTAATTTTGGCGCACAATATACTAATTCATTTATCATTTATTGGGAAAAAGCATCTTTTTAATAGTCAGTTATTAAATTTTGTGTCTCCCCTCTCTTGTCGTTTATTTACTTACTATTTATTCAAAATACTCAGCAAGCCTTTATTCCTCTCTAAGTTTTGCTGTTGGTGTCACCCTCCCCCTATGATAGTTTTAAAGTTGGCATAATTAATAATAAATATAGTAATCTATAGTCAGTTATTAATACAGGTCGATCATAATTCGAACTGGCAACATCTTGTTTCTTCTATATTTTTAGCAATTGTTTGTTACGGTGTAACCCCCTTAATGTTGTCACCCCGTGCGGTCGGCACACTTCCGACACCTCTGATATACACACACACATATATATATATATATATATATATATATATATATATATATATATATATATATATATATATATATATATATATATATATATATATATCCTAATATATAAAAGCCCAATGTGCGCACATCTCTCTCTCTCTCTCTCTCTCTCTCTTTCTCTGTCCGCAAAAAATTTTCGCCGGACATCACGTCAGAATCGGCAGCGATATATCGAGAATTTTTTACGGACTTTTGTTGAAAATAATATGTTAGATGTTTTAAATGTATAACCACAATTTTAGTTAAAGAAGAAAAATAAAAATTAAAGGCGTATTCGAATGTAGGGAAACAGTATTATTTATGCAACCGGAAAAGCATTAATATATGTGAAAAAGAACGCATAAAACTGTGACGTCACTATTGCTTATACATTAACTAATGACGTCATCTGCCGTGTTTAGAATGAAAAGAAATGAACTATTTCATTCAAATTTGATTTAGATCTACGTACACTATGAAATGTATACAATACAATTTTTCCGGCCTAAACTCATAACATTTATTTTATGTATTTGGATTCTAGATCTAGAGATTCTAGATCTAGACTAAATCTAAATCTAAATCTACGCAATAACTAGATCTAGACGTAGACGCTAAGATCTAGATTTAGACTCTAACTTCTCTAAAATCAATTCCAAAAATAAATTTCTATATTAGGACTAAACTATTTCAAGACTTATTTATTTTATACAAAATCTTTGTTTGGAACTGGCTAATTTGGGATAAAAAAATTAATTTGAAAGAATAGGCATATTCGCGTAAGTTAAGATTTTAAAATACGTGTTTCATTCTCCGTATTTTATAAGGTGCCTAAATAGCGGAGGTGTTAGTGTACATTAAACCACGCAGGTGGTGCGGGTTCGAGACCTAGCAAGTCAACTTGGTTAATGTATTATTTTTTATTATGCTCGGGCTAAACTTTAAAAAAAAATTCTTTTAGAAATCTAGATCTAGATCTAGATTGTCGGGTGTCCGATAGGGCACTTCCTGGCGCCGCAGGCGCTTCAAATTTGGCATGATCTTGCCTTGGTGCGACAGAACACGGGGGCCGGTTGGCCGAAAAGTCTACGATGTGGGGGTCAAAACTGACCTCGACTGACCGGTACCTTATATGAGCTATAAATCGAAAAAAAATGTCCACGGAGGAACCTCTTCATAACTCTTGAGGTCGTAGACCGACCTTCGGGCGAATTAATTAAGCATTCAAATTCTCAATGTTTTCGAAAGCCTAAGCGAAGCTGGGCAGCATGCCTAGTATATATATATAACACAAAAGATTTGTTGTTTGTAAACAATACTTTGATAACGTATTTTTCTCAGGTAAGGACACTAGGTTTTTATGTCAAGTAACCAGCCATTCTGGAAAAGTATACAACATTATATATGTACCTAATTTTGCAGGTATAAATGAAAAGAGGTACCATTTCTATAGTTTACAATACACTGACAAGGTTTTAAAACTTTTTTTCTGAAAATGTTATAATTATCTATAATTATGTGAGATTTGAACATGGAAATAGAATTCTATGATAAGGATATATTTTGTTAGTTTCTATTATTTTTTTTTAAATTTAAGCCATTTAACTCGTCGTAGCATTTAAAACATAACGGCTTAACCCTCAGATGCCGCTAAAGTAACACTGTTCACCGCAAACGGAGAAAGAGACATCAATGTTGTGAACGGCACGGTTGTGGAGTTTAACTGCGAGGTGGACAGCAAACCACGTGGTACAGTTTACATCACTGACAGCTCAGGTCAACGACTGGACGGTACATCGAAACTTTTGACCTGCGATGACACGGGGACCTACACATGTCAGGCGTTCAATGAGATTTTTCCCAATCAAATCTCCAGACAATACGTGCATGTAACTGTCCCATGTAAGCTATTTTGGATTACTAATTTTAAAAAAAGTTATAATAGTGTTTAAACAATAGAATAATTATTAATGTATTAATGCTTTATTATATTAAAGTTATGTATTTTTTTAACTTTAAAAACCCTGCAGGCGATCACTGGCTAGAACAAATCATCACAACCGGTTCTAATATTCAACGAATCTACGCTGGCACTGGTGAAAACTTTAGCATATATTTTGAGCTGAGTATGGGAAACACAACAATAACAAAGTATGAAATTAATAAAAATGGTTGGAATAAGCCTATATTGATGTATAAAGATAAAGATGAAAACGCTGCAAGTGGTCGATACCTCATTCAATTTAGGCCTCTGACTGAAACACATAACAAAATCACATTAACTATTTTTAACATTGAGAGTGTAGATTTTGGTACCTATACTCTCAAAATTTATGATAACAACGCTGATGTAGTGGAGGCTAAATTACAAATTATAGGTAAGGTTTTTTTTTCTAAATAACAATGATTTATTGTTGGAAAATAAAGAAATAAAATTTGCCTAATATTTTATAATTTTTGACTTATTAAGCTTTAATATATTGGCCTATAGGAAACACGTTTAATTTATCTCAAACTAAACCTTTAGCACACAACTATCTTCATTCTTTTCGTTAATTAACTAATTAATGTTTTGATAGTCTTAAATGTGAATGTTTCAGATGTTATTTATTAATAATTATTAAATGTAATAAAATATTTAATATGTATTGCATGCACACAGTGTAATAGACTGTAAACTTTTTTTTATGAAGGGAATACAACTGTTGACGATGGTTATGAAATAGGAATGTTTACCGTGCTGGCAGTTTTGATACTTTCCATCGTAGTTAATGTGATGTGTTTTTGTAGAATGTATCGACGCAAGAAAAGGAGAAAAAAAGGTAAACATTATTCGAAAGTTAATTGACGACCATAATAGAATTAAAAAATATATTTTCATCACTTAAGTTAGGGGATAGGCTCCAGAAAACAAGACTTTTTTAAGTAGTATGTTTTATTTATTTATTTGTTAGGGTACTTAAAATAAAATATCTGCATGCATCATTGACTCTTTTAAAAATATGGTTTATTTGCAACGGCGGCTATCTTGAAAAAAAACACCCTTATGTGGAGCTCTAAAATTTCATAAATTAACGTATATATCTGCCAGATAGTAATCGATCCTTCTTTTACTAATACAAAGAGAGTCAGCTGGCTATTTTTTTCATAAAACAAATACTCTAGAAAAATTATTTTTAAATTTTCAAACTGTTACTATTTTGAAACATTACACGACAATAGCAAAAATTGTTTACATTTATTTACTAAATAATTACGAAATAAAAAAACAAAATTATTTTGGTTTTTGCAAACCACAACCTACTTTTATTACGCATTACTTACATATTGCTCTTTGAATATGCTATAATTAAATGCCCTGACATTTAAGAAAAAAAATAGAACGAGAATTTTGATAATAAATGTGTGAACTTTGTATTTCACGCGGGAAGTAGTAAATAAGCAAATCTGAGGTTAAATTCAAACAATGATTCAAACTCGAATTAAAAACGGCTTAACCTTATCTCTGAAAATTGTAATTAAATAATACATATCTTTTTTAACATTATAATCAAATCAATTGCAAAATATTAACATATTTTTAACATATTTTAAAATAGAAAAAATATCGCACATAACATTTTAAAGTAAAGCTCAACAGCGGTAAAATGAATTAAATATAGTACAACTGAAAAAGGAACACTTTTATAATGTATAATTTGAAAAATAGATGTTAACATAAATTCTGAAGCATTCCTATTTTGAACGAGTCAATTAAACTTTAATTCTACGACAACGGATGCGGTTTTAGGTTTTTATACATAGTTTACACTCTTCGCACGATATTAAATGACATGATGAACCTTAGGCTAGTATTTCAAAGCTTTCGGCTCTTACAAGATGACGTTATAGCATCTTAAAAAACTATTTTGACTATGTTTTAACATGAACTATCAGTTAGATAGATCAATTTCAATTGTGATCGAGATCGAAATAGAAATAGAACAATATATAAAGATAATGTTAAAGGTAAATACTAGGATGAAAGAAAGGAGGGAAGGATAAATGTGGTGATGGGGACAGAAGTAGGCATGATTATGAGAATGGGTTTTGGGATATGAATAGGACTACGATTAGAAAAAATACTAAGAATAAGACTCAGACTCCATATTTTAATTAGTGATAGCGATAGCAATAGAGATATTTTAAGTTAGGGTTATAAATATAGGTATTAATATGTTTAGGGATTGAGATAAAAACAGTGTTTGGATTTTGGAATAGTATATCCACTGTCATATTTATGATTGGATAGAAAAGCGATTTATTCCCTAAAAAATAATTTTAAAAAATTTCATAGAAAAAACGTTTAAATAACAAGCTTTCATGTAATAATTCACTAAAAATAGAAAATAAAACAATACATTACTATTTACATTACTATAAAGAAAAGCGTGGGTCACTTTAGTATCTATTGGATACATTTACTAATATTTAGGAAGAGAACCACGCTTTTCTTTATAATAATTTAATTAGTAGTGTTTAAATTATTTTCTACTTTTTAATGCATTATTACATAAAAGCTTGTTATTAAAACGTTTATGAAATTTTGTTAACACTTTACATGTTTTATTTACATTAGAGGTGCATGACTAAAAACCATTGCGCACGTATTGAACGTAATGACGCGTGTCTAATAGCGCGGAATAATTTGTTGAGACAGCCTACTAATTTGGACAAAATTTTAATTCATAAAAAGTTAATCAGGCAACCAATTAAGTCAAATTAAATGTCATGTTGCATTGTCTTCATGTCTTGACCCAAGTAACAAATACGAATCGTATCGTTTAGTTAGAAGTGCCTGCAATTTCGCTCGGGCGTTTCGATCTAGATAGACTGACGACTGAAGTGAGTTAAATAAAAAAGTTGTAATAAATTGATGATGCTGATACAGAGTTTCTATATCCGTAATGATTTAATACATTTTTAATACTTTACAAATATTGATATAACTTTAAAGAAAAACAAGGCCACCCATACAATTTTAGTCAAGTTTTTAACACATAGAGACCAGCACGATTGTATCCACATTCTCTACGGATAGACTACATCTAAAACATTATAGTCGGGAGTCCAAACATATCTTTAACCTGATCGAAAGCTTAACACAATGCAAAGTACAAGCCATTAGCTTATATTAGTAATAATAAATAACTGTAATAGTGACAAACATTTCAAATGAATACAAGTACACTTAAATTTAGTATTGTTTGTCTTAACATATTTTGTTTACTCACCAGATCAAGTAGTTCCGATCCAAGAACAGTAAGTGTCTAATGTTTGACTTTATGTCATACATCTCAAAGTTTATGTATATTGACTTTGTTTTTAAGATACATATTTTTTTAACTACAAATATCTTGTAGCCTTACGTAATTCTAAACACTATTTAAGAAATATATATTTTGTAATTTATTTAAAAATACACTTAAATAAGTTTCAGCACGGCTACTGAAGAATCAGAACTTTTGCAACATAGCGTCGGTAAGTCAAATGTAGGGAAACGTTGGTAATGTGTAAAACAAAAAGACGTCGAGTATTATAAACAGTTTATTTTTACATTGAATCTATCTTGCAAAGTAGACCAAATAGTCATTGTTTTGATGTGTAATTATTGAAAAGACAAGCACAGTAATTAAAACAAAAAAAAACATTAATTACAAGCACATGGTTAAAAAAGTAATAACGTTAACATGTTCAGCACTAATGTGTTTACTTTATCAGACCATTTTTTCACTATGACCACAAACACCATCTATGTATGACTGAAGTACACTTGATGATATCCAATCTGTCCTCTGAAAGCACAGATGTAAATGATATAGGAACATTCGTGTGAATAAAATTAATAAGAGCTTTTCCAAGATAAATTACATAAAGCAAAAAAAAGTAAATCTTAGTTGGGGGTTAGTAATTATTTAAAAACTAGGTCCAAACTAGTCTAGGCATAAAAGGCATAAGTATCTAAATATATAAAAGTCCAAGTGCGTACTTCTCTCTTTTACTCTCTCTGTGCGCAAAATATTTTCAGAGGTTATGATATCATTATCTTCAACGATATATGGAGAACTTGATAAGGACTTTTGTTGAAAATATTTAAATGTATAAACTAAATTTTAATTGAAGTACGAAAATAAAAATAGTGGCATATTCGAATATAGAAGCACATGCAACCGGAAAAGTGTTTATTGTTGTGCCAATAACGTTAAAAACAATGACGTCACAAGTCATATGTTTTAAACTACGGAAAGTAAACACAACTAATGGTGTCATCTTCAAATTTTAGAATATGAAAAAATGAAATATTTCATTCAAATTTGATTTAGATCTTTATATCTACTTATCAAGACGCACTCTATGAAATGTACACTATTTTCTCGGCCAATAGTAATACAAATAACTTAAAAATAGAACAAAAACAATGCAATTGAACAGCCGGGATTTTAACGGAACCATTTAAATATCTTATTCAGTAGGTGCATTTAATATGATGTTGTGTTGACTAATAATGTTTTTAATTTGGTTTTTTTGTAAAAGTTATTGGTTGCCTATGTTATTTTTAATGTGTCGGATTTTTACTTTCTCGTATATACGAAGTATAGAGAAAGTCTTGAGTCGGAAAAACATATTTTTGCAATCTTGTCCGTATGTCTCTGTGTGTATGTGTGTCTGTGTGTCCGTGTGTCTTTAAACACCATAACTTGAGTACCGTTACAGCTAGGTTGATGAAATTTCATAAATAAGTATTTTATCAAAACCGTAGATCGGTTTCAACTTTCGAGCGATTTCCAATAACCGGAAGTGGTACTTTTTTACTTTGAATTTTTCAAAAGCCTATAATTTGAGTACTATTTCAGATAGATAAATAAAATTTCACACGTATGTAAAAGATCTAATCTTCTACCTTCTATCAAATTTCGAGTAATTTCCGTTGAACAGAAGTAGTAATTTACGCTATTTCCGATTTCTCAAAAAAGTGCATGTAAATTTAAAAGTGCTAATAATATTCCGCACTATTATGTACATTTTGTTTTGGCGTTCGCTTGGTGCGCAATTCTTTTGTCTACGAGAGTCTATTTTATTTTAAAAGTTTAAGTAATTAAAAATCATGTCTATATTCCGAGTTGCCTTCCCACGTACTTTTATATAAGAATATTCGAAAAAGTTTAGGGGAGATCACTCCCGGGTTATTAGCTATTAAGTTAGTTCTTTGCTTTGTCACTAATATCGTTCATCATGTAGTAAAGCACACTGCGATTTGAACAAAAAAATTGTATTACATATTTTCTCAAACATTTAGAATAACATTAAAATATATAGGCCTATAATTCACAAGTAACATATACCGACGGCTAGTAACTTATGAAAATATAATGTTTCTTAGGTTGGGTAATTCACACAACAGATTTGTTTTACCCGCCTTCCAATGGTAGGCATACACTTCAGCCGAAGTTACTACAAACTGATTTTTTGCTTTACAATAGGTAGGAAAAGTGGTTCCACTTTTTGTTGCCAGAAAGCATATTTTTTTAATCAAAATTGAATATTTATATCTTATTACATTTGTGAAGTAAGTACAAAGTAACTTCCGGTTTTTACTAGGGCTAGAAATATTTAAACACTAAATTACTAATAATATAATAGTAATAGTATTTTACCAAACATTTTTATTCTTGATTCTTCCCTTATCATTATGTTTTAGAGCTATGATAGATATAGTACTGTTTTATTTGTAACATTATTGTAATAGTTACAAAATACTATGCAAATGTAAGACTTATAGTGGGACTACATATTTGTGAAAACATTTGCTAAAGCAAAAGTTCTTGAGTTGAAATTTTAATCATTTAGGTTGTCTCTGATTCAAATTCAAAGCAGCTTTAACTGGTACCTGACTGGTTATGGACAGTAAAAGCTGTTTGACATTTTGCTGACCATACAATTTATTAATATGTAGAGGCAACAAAACTCGGTGAAATCTACTTCAGCACCATATTCTTAAAAACTATTTTAGTTCGACAGTTTAAGTTAACTATTGAATTAAGGTAGCAATAATTAGTTTCCACATACACCAGCACACACAACCAGTGCTAAAAAAAAATAAAAATGACAAAGTCAATAATTTTCTGTTTTTATTTACCATATTCATTCAGATATAATATAAAATAAACCGGGAGTGATCTCCCCTAAACTTTCTCGAATATTCTAATATAACACTACGGGGGATGGCAACTCGGGATATAGACTTCTAGACATGATTTTTAATCCATTTTAAATACTCAAATTTTTAGACATAGAATATAATCTCATAGAAAAAAGAAATGCACACCAAGTGAACGCTAAATAAAGATGTGCATAATAGTGCGCAATATTATTAGTACTTTATAAATTTACATGCGTTTTTGAGAAATCGGAAGTAGCGTAAATAAATACTTCCGATAAACGGAAATTACTCAAAATTTGACAGAAGGTAGAGAATTAGATCTTCTACTTACATATCAAATTTCATTTATCTATCTGAAATAGAACTCAAGTTATAGGCTTTTGAAAAATTCAAAGTAGAAAAAGTATCACTTCCGGTTATCGGAAATCGCTCAAAAGTTGATACGGATCTACGATTTTGATAAAATACTTATATATGAAATTTCATCAACCTAGCTGTAACGGTATTCAAGTTATCGTGTTTACACACGGACACACACACGGACAGAATTGGATATTCCAGTTTGTCCAACTCCATTACGCATAAAACGCCAAAATTTTTATATATCTGAGTTTATAGATTTTGCCCGATTAAAATAAGTCTTCTATATCCCGGATGTGATGAAGGACTGAGGAGTAAAACGGTGAAAACTGTCCAAATTTAATGTGATTTTTGTGCACGATTACAAGACTTTCTCTATACTTCGTATATACGAGAAAGTAAAAATAGTTGTTCAATATGAAAAAGTTTTCTTGGGTCTAACATGTATCCTTGGATCAGTTTTAAATTGAACTTCATCTTGACTTTTGTTTTCTCTGTTTGCAGTTGTGTAATCCACAATATCTAAAAAAAAAACATAAATAAATTTTATAACCTGTTATATTAAACTCATTATGTTTACATACTTTCAACTCTTAATGTTATAAATAAAAATATTTGTCTGTCTTATAAAAATCATAAAGCAATGATGTGTATTTATGTATTGGATTGTATGGGCTATCTAACTATGACCATTCATTAAAAATATAGGTCTAATAGTTTACTTTTAATATTTTAATGTAAGGAGTTTGTCATTAAATACAATAGGCCTTCAAAAGAGTCAAAAGTCATGTATATATAATTTTTAAAAAAGAAAAAGGTATCAATAAAGATCTACTACTTATGTTTAGCCACCTCAGGAATTAGTTGAAATTTGATATTCAAACTAGGCTACTAAAAGTATCATCAATTCATACACATACTAGAATAAATATTAGGATAATTATATTAATTTGATTAGTAAGTTAATCCATCTACCAAAGAGGGATTTTGTCTGCACCCTAGTGTTACGCTTAGGCTTGCAGTGAGAGGGTCCAACATCTGAGATAAGACAAACTCAATATTCCTATTCTGACAATTTATTCTTAAATATAGATCTATCTATCTCCCAACTTGAGGCATACAGACCAGTACACGTCCTTTCACACCGACGATCAAGATTAGACTCACTCACACATAAACTCATAGCAACCAACTATCTACACAATTACGTCACTAACTTTCAATCGTGTCATCATACCAATGTGTTCACTATGGTATTCGCACCAACCTGCACTCAAGTTAATATCTACTAAAACATACATCATAACATTACCCCCCCCCCCCCCCTCCCCATTCAAGCTAATCCCATTAGCTTCAAACATTTTCACAAATCCAACATATTTCTAACAACATAGCATATTCCAACATACTTTTAACCTAACAATATCAACTAGGTGCTATACATGAACATTCATTCTATTTCCCAGTCCTAATTACTTACTACATTACATTGCAATTTTACTCCCACACAACTTTATTTTAATTACTGACATTCAACTAATTTAATATTTTCTCTTGGAATCTCCCCATCAGATAAGTTATTCTTGGGTTTTCACACACTTCTCTCATCATCATACTCAGCAATGTCCATCTCGTGACACCAGTTGCTAAAATAGAAAAATTATACCCAACACCATATTAGTTTAAACCAACACAACTTGCGATGGCGAACAGAGCCCCCAGTGCTACCGTTTAGTGGACATTTGTGGTTGTTCCCATCCTTACATATAATATAACTAATACAGTTATCAACATGGCACTGTATCCCCCAGCTCCTGTAACACAACATTTGGATAAAGTCCTATCAATACATGAAATAAACAAATCAACTCAGCATAAAGACATTCTACCTTCTATCAGCCTAGAGAAAGAATCAATCCAGAGCATTATAATAGTATAACATAGCATTTCCACTTCATGGATCAGGTAACTTAAGATTCTCATCGACCTAGAGAAGTAAAGATAATCACATCAACACATAGTAACTATAGAAATCATTGGTTCATAACATTAGTGTAATCATCATGCCATATCAAAAAGAACTTATCATATTATCTTTACTAATCATTAAATATAATATCTCTAGAACAACCGATATATCAAAGCTTCATCCATCCACACATATTAAACAAAAAAGTTCTTCAGAGTACTATCAACCTGGCTCATCTACATATCTACATACATATATATCATACCTTACAGAATCTTTACTTTCACAATTACCTCGGTTTTAAAAAAAAATTCAATCACTAGCATCAGGCTAATTTGCTCTAAATATGTCAGCCCAAACACAATTTGGATCATTAATTTTAATAGTCTCAGTGCCATCAGCAGAGGTCACTAGAACACACTGTAAGTCATTCATTTCACCATCCCCATCACTAGCCATAAAACATTGTGCCTTACTTTGTTCTGTATAATCTTTCTTACACCACTTTCTGCTTCTATTGCTATTCTGATTCCTATCTCCTATATTTACCTTAGTACTATCTACCTTGTCTGAGCCATCATACTTTATTAAACTGGTCAACTCCTGTACTTTACTTACAAGTTTTCCTATTTCCTTTTCAAGGATGCTGATTTTGTTTTCTAAGTTCTGGACTTTATTACTTTCATTATAATCTCTTACCCCAGGAACATTTCCTATTATCAAGTCATACGGCCCTTTCCTAAAAACCACAGCATCTACATATCCGGCAATCTGTTTTGATCTGACAAAAACTCTAGCCACAGGCCAACTATAGCTCTTACCTCCAAACACATTCACATCTTTCCTTTTATTAGTATACTGATGGGATTTAACAAATTTATCTCTTACAGCAATAATGGAAGCAACAGTATCCCTGATAGTCACTGTATTCATCCTATTCACAGAAGCTTTGAAAGTGTTCATACCACTTATCAAAACTTGTTCTAATGTTGTTTGCAAAAAATTTGAAATCCTTTGTGTTTTCTGGCAATAATTCCTGGAATTTTACCCTGTAGGCTTCTTCTGTTAGGTGGTAATATTCTAATAAAGTCTTTTTGAGAGTTCTATAGTCTTTCATCTCAACTTCTGTTAAACCCTTGCATGCATCCAATCCCTTACCTCCTATCAATACCAATTACTGTGTCCCCCACTGTGACTTATGAACGTTGGTGGTTCGTGCTATCGTTTCAAATCTCCTTACGTATGAGTCAAGGTTGTCCTTGCACTCATAACATTTTGGAATCTTCCCTAAAATGTTACTTTCATAGTTTCTCACCTCCTTAGTTACTTGCTTGCCCACATTATCTAATTTAGCCTGTTCAAATTTTGCTTCATATTCCAATTTTTCTTTTTCTATCTCCATTTTAGCTTGCTCATTAGCCTGAACCCTAACTTTCTCTATATCTAATTCCTGTTTTGCAACTTCACATTTATAAGCCTTACTAGCTCTCTCCTCTATTTGTTTCATTTGCCTAGTTACCCAGTTCTCTAAATCTTCACCCTTATATTCCAGACTCTGTCCCAACTTATACATTTTTCTAATTTCTTCTGTGTCTAATCTTGATCGTCGGTGTGAAAGAACGTGTGCTGGTCCGTATGCCTCAAGTTGGGAGATAGATATATGTATATATAAGAATAAAATGTTAGACTAGGAATATTGAGTTTGCCTTATCTCTGAGCGGCATATATTGGACTGAACGTGAGATAGCCTTATTGGTTCCCAAGGTTAGAACTTTCTACCTGGTATTGGAGATGAACTAAATAGTAGTTGGACGAGTCAAGTAACTCAAACCCTCTCGCACAAACCTAAGCGTAACATTTTACGTGTATCTTCTACAGCACTGCTCAGTTAAAAAGACAGTCTAACATTACTTTAGCGAAACGAGAGTGGCACGAATAAAACAACATATGGATTGCCCATCTCTACCCTATATTTATTTCACATTAATTAAATTACTAGGTTAAATGTCACTCTCTTTTATCTAAATCTGTGTCTATTCCGGTTTGTTTTGACTTTTCTAAAAGTACTTGGCATGCTGCCCAGCTTCGCTTAGGCTTTCGAAAACATTGAGAATTTGAATGCTTAATTAATTCGTCCATATAAGGCGCCGGTCAGTCGAGGTTAGTTTTGACCCCCTCATCGTAGACTTTTCGGCCAACTGGCCCCCGTGTTCTGTCGCTTCAAGGAAAGATCCTGCCAAATTTGAAGCGCCTGCGGCGCCGGGAAGTGCCCTATCGGGCACCCGACAACTTAGCTTTATATATTATAGAGATTACAAAATTGCATAGATAAACAAAGATTTCAATAAAGTAATTAAGGCTTGAAATACTTTAGTATATAAATGTATTATTTGAAGATTCTAGATCTAGGTAGGGTCTACATCTGTGTAAGTCTAGTTTTTTCGTAGATCTAGATCATCTAGATCTAGATGATCTAGAATCTCTAGATCTAGATGATCTAGAATCTCTAGATCTAGAATCTCTAGATCTAGAATCCAAATAGATAAAATAATTTTTAGCGCAATTTCCATTCTGGAGAATTGCGTTTATTAACTCGTCTTTTCTGGGAATGGATGGATGTGTGTCCGCAGCTTTAAGTCGTATCTCCTCCTTAACGAAGCAATATCAAGGACTAGTTCCAAAGCAAATATGTTAAGCAAGTTACGAGGATGAACATAGGCCATAAAAATTCCGGGTTTCTTTCATGGATTTCCCGAAAAAGCCAAAAAAACCTCGAAAAAATTCAGTTTTTGGCCCATATCTCGGCAACCAGACTTGAAACATTTACCAATCGATTTCTGCCATAATTTAGAACAATATTGCCGAAGAAAGTTTTCAAAAATATCCTTTCGTTCGGTCACAACATTTTTTTTTAGTTAATTAAAATTTGGACCGGATTTGTAGGCATGTTTATCCAACCACACCACACGCGTCATCACGTTCAATAGCTGCGCCATCACGTTCAATGGCTGCGTCATCACGTTCAGTAGCTAGGCGCGCAATGGTTTTTAGTCATGTAACTCTATTGTAAATAAAACATGTAAAATACTGAAAAAAAAATTCATAAAAAACGTTTTAATAACTAACCAATGGTTTTACTAACCCTGCTCTTGATTTACGCTACGACAGAGCTATGTTTAGATAACAAGGAAATTGCGCTAAAATTGTCACTAGACTTTTTAATTACCTTGTTTAAGTTTAGGCCGAGAAAATCGTATTGTATTTCATAACGTACATAGCTCTAAATCATATTGGAAAGAAATAGTTCATTTCTTTTTATTCTAAACTCGGAAGATTACGCCATCAGTTTCGTGCTCTTTTTTACTTTCTCGTATATACGAAGTATAGAGAAAGTCTTGTAATCGTGCAAAAAAAAATCGACGTTTTACACCTCACTGATACGGAAAAACATAATTTTGCAATCTTGTCCGTATGTCTGTGTGTATGTGTGTGTGTCTGTCTGTCTGTCTGCCCGTGTGTAAACACGATAACTTGAGTACCGTTACAGCTAGGTTGATGAAATTTCATATATAAGTATTTTATCAAAATCGTAGATCCGTATCAACTTTTGAGCGATTTCCGATAACCGGAAGTGTTTCTTTTCCTTCTTTGAATTATTCAAAAGCCTATAACTTGAGTACTATTTCAAATAGATAAATGAAATTTCACATGTAAGTAAAAGATCTAATTCTCTATTTTCTGTTAAATTTTGAGTAATTTCCGTTGATTGGAAGTAGTACTTTACGCTACTTCCGATTTCTCAAAAAACTAATGTAAATTTTAAAAGTACTAATAATATTGCGCACTATTATGCGCTTTTTTATTTGGCGTTCACATGGTGTGCAATCAATTTGTCTACGAGATTTTACTCTATTTTTAAAAGTTTAAGTTTTTAAAATGGATTAAAAATCATGTCTATAGCCCGAGTTCCCATCCCCAGTTATTTTATATAAGAATATTCGAGAAAGTTTAGGGGAGATCACTCCCGGTTTATTTAGTGTAAAAATAAGCGACGTCATTATTAATTGCATTCTTGTCGCAAGTTTAAACACTTCTCCGGTTGCATAATTAAAATTGTTTTTCTACATTCGAATACGCCTTTATTTTTTATTTTTCTTCTTTAAATAAAATTGCGGTTATACATTTAAAACATGTAACATATTATTTTCAACAAAAGTCCGTATAAAGTTCATCATATATCGCTGCAGTTTCTGATTTGATGTCCGGCGAAAATATTTTGCGGACAGACAGAGAGAGAGAGAGAAGTGCGCACATGGTCTTTTATATATTAGGATTAATTTTAAGAAAAACATGCTTAGTCTACAGCATTCTCCACATATTGTTAAATAAAGTGGGAGTGATCTCCCTTAAATTTCTCGTATGTTCTTTCATAACGGGTTATGTTAATGGTTGTTTTGGTGCCCTCTTGCAAGATTTGTGTCTTTAATTATTTTACAAGCTTTAATTTAACTTGCTTCATCTGTCTGTCTGTCGTCCGTCTTAGATCGAAACTGCCTAGTGACACACTTTTAACAAGACCCAATGAAAAGTACTATTACAGTAAAGTGGACTGAATTGGATGCCTAAATATTTTTAGATTCTCGTATACAATGTAAATAAACCGGGAGTGATCTCCCCCAAACTTTCTCGAATATTCTAATATAACACTACGTGGGATGGCAACTCGGAATATAGATATGATTTTTGTTTGCTTAAACTTTAAAAAATATTATAAAATCTAGTAGAAAAAAAACGAATTGCGTACCAAGCGAATGCCAACACAAAATATGCATAATAGTGTGCGATATTATTAGTACTTTATAAATTTACATGCGTTTTTTTGAGAAATCGAAAATTGCGTAAATTAGTACTTCCGGTCAACCGAAATTACTCAAAATTCAAAAGAATGTAGAGAATTAGATCTTTTACTTACATGTGAAATTTCATTTATCTATCTAAAATAGTACTCAAGTTATAGGCTTTTGAAAAATTCAAAGTAGAAAAAATACTACTTCCAGGTATGGAAAATCGCTGAAAAGTTGATACGGATCAACGATTTTGATAAAATACTTACATATACAATTTCATCAACCTAGCTGTAACGGTACTCAAGTTATCGTGTTTACACACACACAGACACACAAACAGACACACACACACAGACATACGGACAAGATTGGAAAATTATGTTTTTCCGTATCAGTGAGGTGTAAAACGTCAAGATTTGTAAAAATCTCGATTTTTTTTGCACGATTACAAGACTTTCTCTATACTTCGTATATACGAGAAAGTAAAAAAGGAAGTATTAAAATCATGCATAAAAATCACATGGAATTTTGTAAGTTTTCACCATTTTGCACCACAGTAATCCTCATATACGAAGTAAAGGGGACATTTTTTAATTTGGCAAACATCAAATTTAAAAAAAAATTACTATTATATACATTTGTAGTTCTGAATCAACGTTTCAGCTATTTCTGGTAACCGGAAGTGGAACATATTCTAGTTTTAGTTTTTCAAAAGCCTTTAACTTGAGTACTGTTTCAGTTAGATCGATGAAATTTCACACATAAATTTTTTAAAAATAACAACAATTCCTTGTTTTCTATCACATTTTGAGTAATTTCCGCTTACAGGAAGTAGTACTTTACCCCATTTCCGAATCCACAAAAGCGCATAACTGTTTATTTGTAACTTGTTTCCTTTGTTATTCTTTCGTCATAGTCGGAAACATGCGAGAAAAATTAAAAACTCATAACGATTTTCTTTACAGTTATTGAAATAATAATGTGTTATAAATTTCAAGAAAATCATCTATCTTCTCTTTTGTAAAATACATTTTCACATAAAACCGTGTCATCAACACGTTTTTATTCATTTTTACAAGCTTTTATTTAAATCGCTTCCTCTGTCGTCAGTCTCTCTGTCTAGATCGAAATGCTGGAGTGAAAATTCAGACACTTCTACTTGACCGATACCATTCACATTTGGCACGTGGGTCAAGACATGAAGACAATGCAATCTGAAATTAAATTTGACTTAATTGGATGCCTAATTAATTTTTATGAATTAATTAAAATTTGGACCGAATTAATAGGCATATCTATCCATCAACACCTCACGCGTCATCACGTTCAATAGCTGCGCCATCACGTTCAGTAGGCGCGCCATCACGTTCAGTAGGCGCGCTATGGTTTTTAATCATGTTATGCTATTGTAAATAAAACATGTAAAGTACGGAAAAAAAATTCATAAAAAACGGTTTAATAACAAGCTTTTGTGTAATAATGCACTAAAAAGTAGAAAATAAATTATAGACTACTATTTAAATAACTATAAAGAAAAACGTGGATCACTTTAGTATCTATTGGATACCTTTACTAATGTTAAGGAAGACACCCACGCTTTTCTTTATAGTTATTTAAATAGTAGTCTATAATTTATTTTCTACTTTTTAGTGCATTATTACATAAAAGCTTGTTATTAAAACATTTTTTTATGAATTTTTTTTACAAGCTTTTATTTAACTCACTTCCAGTCTGTCTGTCTGTCTGTCTAGATCGAAACGCCGGAGCGAAAATTCGGTCACTTCTACTTGACCGATACGGTTCACACTTGGCACGTGGGTCAAGACATGAAGACAATGCAATTTGAAATTAAATTTGACTTAATTGGATGCCTAATTAAGTTTTTATTAAATAATTAAAATTTGGACCGAATTAGTAGGCATGTCTATCCAACCACACCACACGTGTCATCACGTTCAATAGCTGCGCCATCACGTTTCAATCGGCGCGCAATGGTTTTTAGTCATGTAACTCTTGTGTAAATAAAAACATGTAAAGTACTAAAAAATTTTCATAAAAAACGTTTTAATAACAATCTTTTATGTACTAATGCACTAAAAAGTAGAACATAAATTATAGACTACTATTTAAATAACTAGAAAGAAAAGCGTGGGTCTCTTCCTAAACAGTAGTGAAGGTATCCATTAGATACTAAAGTGACCCACGCTTTTCTTTCTAGTTATTTAAGTAGTAGTCTATAATTTATTTTCTACTTTTTAGTGCATTAGTACATAAAAGTTTGTTATTAAAACTTTTTTATGACATTTATTTTTTAAATTATTTATTTTAAAAATAGAATCGGGTAGAAAAAAAGAATTACGCCCCGAAATTAACATAAACAATGTGCACGTAATTTAGAGGAACATTCGTATTTTATAAAGGAAACATTTATTAATTTAAAAAAAAACCATCTAACTAGGCCAAATATTATGTCGCAGTTAATTGGAATCGAGTCTTTACCTACGTGAAAATTTGAACCAAATCAATCCCGTTGAAGTTATATTTTTTGAGAAATCGGAAATGTCGTAAAATACTCCTTCTCATCACGGAAATAACTATAAATTTGATATAAATCAATATAATAAGAACTAATACATTTGTATACAATTTATTTCACCTAACAGCAACGATACTTACGTTATCGGTATATTAGAAAATTAAAATTGAGTAACATACTACACCTGGTAATCGGATTGTTCTTCAGAAATTGAGAGTAACCGATGTATAAGATTTTGTACTTATATAGTTTTATCAATGTAGCTGTAGGATATCAAAATTTATAATGCTCGAATGTAAATATAGAAAGATATCACTTCCCGTAACCGGAAAATCGTTCGAACTTTGAAAGAGACCTGTGCATAGAACGTAAACCTAAAATGTGAAATTTCGTCCACGTCACATAAACGGTGCTAAAATTATAGGACTTTGAGAACCGGGAATTATAGTTAGTACAAAATGTAAATGGCTTAAATGTGTATATTTAATTACATATTTGTTATAATACTTATATATTAAATTACCAGTACCACCTTTGTAACCCTATACGATAAAGCAGGATTTCTTGACATAATATTTATTAATTCCTTAATAGCACCCATCATTTAAATATATTTTATAAGTACACATCTTTAAAACAAAAGTTAATCATGCAGAACAAATATAATGAAATATGATCTGAATTTAGTCCTATGCAGTTGTTTCTGTCAACATTTCAGTGATTTATTGATTTAAGGCAACATGAATGGGTCTCACTTTTTTTAATGGTTCAAAAGCCTCCAGAATTCAATAACTATATAATATTTTCATAAAGCTGATTCTAAAAAAATTCGCCTTTATGTGTTTTCTCGAAAAGCAAGCGGTTTTCTAACCAAATTCTAGATTTATATTTATGTAGCCCGGTGTCATTTTAATGTAAGAATAAATTGAGAAGAATTAAGTTCCTTCACTATTGATTTTTGTTTTTACCTTTGCCGTTTGAATTTATTAAACAAGCACTGTAAAGTCATTTTAAATAAAAACTCTTTTTAAACATAGCTGCAGCAATAAAACAAAACTAAGTAAAGTTTTGATTTGATAAAACTTGATTGTAAATTAATTTATGGTGTAGTTTTATAAACATTTAATGTTTCAAATGATTTTGCCCTATTTTAAGATTTGATATGCTTAGCAATCGTATTTGATTTTTTATTTAAAATGTAATTCTGTGTAAAGCTTTATTAATATTGATTTAAAGGGAATACATGATTAAGAGTTTATCAAATTGGTGCCACTCTCACTTTTAAATTTAATTGATATTTCATAACGTTTATAAATTTGTTGTTGGAAAGTATAATTTAGATTTTTTTTTTCATTGTGCGTATTTATTTGTATATTAATCTATAGTGCCCCATCGAGATATCAAAGAAACAGCTGCAACTGTTCGAAAATCAACATCTTCATTTAATGAAGGTACATAGTTTTGTTTATATTACCCGTAACAACTTGAATGTGGTAAAGGTATACATTTTATCAAACATTTTCTTTACTTTTTAAATGATGGATTACATTCGCTTAGAAGTAGAGGTTATTAAGATAATTTTAGATTAATTAATTTCAAGTAACTTTATTTTACCACATTTTTTAAATATTTGTGTTTATATGATCTTAGGCGCAGATGTGTTTGATATGATTGTCTAGCATATGCATTAAAATGTGTATACATTATTATTCCACAATTTAACTAATATCTTATATAAGAAAATTGCAGCATTACATTTGATATTTATGTTTAATAAACTAATTTTAAACTAAAATTTCAAAATCTTTTCCAAAACTTTAATTGAAAAAGCGGGAGTTAACTCCATAAAACGTTTTCGAAATTTTACTTTCTCGTATATACGAAGTATAGAGAAAGTCTTGTAATCGTTCAAAAAAAATCTAGATTTTTGCAAATCTTGAAGTTTTACAGCTCCCTGAGTCGGAAAAACAGTTTTGCAATCTTGTCCATATGTATGTGTGTATGTGTGTGTGGATGTGTGTGTGTAAACTCAATACCCTGAATACCGTTACAGCCAGGTTGATGAAATTTCATATATACGAATTGTATCAATATCGTAGATCAACTTTTCAGCGATTTCTGATAACCGAAAGTGGAACTTTTTTCTACTTTGAATTTTTCAAAAGCCTATAACTTGAGTACTATTTCAGATAGATAAATGAAATTTTTCATGTAAGTAAAAAAATCTAATTCGCTACCTTCTGCAAATTTTGAGTAATTACTGTTGACCGGAAGTAGTAATTTTTGCTATTTCCGATTTCTCAAAAAAACGCCTGTAACTTGAGTACTATTTCAGATAGATAAATGAAATTTTTCATGTAAGTAAAAAAATAATTAATTCTTTACCTACTGTCAAATTTTCAGTAATTTCAATTGACCGCAAGTAGTAATTTTTGCTATTTCCGTTTTCTCAAAAAACGCATGTGAATTTACAAAATACGAATAATATTCCGCACTTTAATGCCATTTTATTTGGCGTTCACTTGGTATGCAATTATTTTTTTTCTACGATATTTTATTCGATTTTTAAAAAGTTTAAGTATCTAAAATGATTCAAAACCATGTCTATATTCCGAGTTGCCATCCCCTGTTGTTTCTTATAAGAATATTCGAGAAAGCTTAGGGGAGATCACACCGGTTTATTTTATATAACAATGGGGATAGCAACTCTGGATATAGACATGCTTTTTAAATCAATTTTTAAATTCTTAAACGTTTAAAATAGATCAGAATCTCGCACCAAGAATTACGCACCAAGTTCGTGTGTAGACTTTTGATTAACACTTGTAATCTTTTAAAATTGTTTTAAAGTACCAGCAAATTTAACAATATAGGCTATATACTACTAAAACTCAAGTTTGTTTACGTGTTTGAATATTTATTTTTTTATTTGTCAGATTTGGTACTGTAAGGAAAATGCTCTATATGGGGGGCTGTAAAATAGTATGTAGGTAGAGAATAATTTTTGATTGCAGACAGACTGTTAATCACACATTTATTTAAAGACATTAATTAATTTATTGATTTATTCAAAGATAGATTAACCACATTACTTTTAAAGTTTTAGAACAAACGCTAAACTTTGACTAAAGAGTGACGTTTGATAACTCATTTTTTTGTTTGTTTATTTTTTTATTTTGTTATTTGGGAGAATCTGCATTATTGGTAGAGCTGTAAAATAGGATTTTGTGTGGTATATATTTTTCTTTCTTAAACACACTGTTAATTACAAACTAATTTAAAGCCGTTAATTAATTTATTGATATATTCATAGGTAGATTAACCACATTAATTATAAAAGTTTAGAACAATGAATTAAGTAATAGCGCAAGGATTTATTTCCTTTTTACAACAATGTTTTCAATTATTTTTTTCTTAAGGCCTACATGTGAATGATAAGGTTGACTATCAGGACCTCGCGGGGCACAGGGCAGGTGAAGTAGAGTTCACCTGTTTCAATGTTCTCAGCATTTGAAGGGATAGTGTGGTCAGGGCCATGCTCGGCCGGAATCGTTGTATTTTTTTTTATTTCAAACATGTCCGAGACTTGGCGGGACACTGGGCAGATGAAGTAGAGTTTAGTAGAGTTTTTTAAATATAAAAAACCTCTTTTGGAATGTGGGGTCTGGTTATTTTGGGATGATAAGTGCTGACAGATGTGATGTCATTTATGGATGACCCCCGAAACCCACAGTTATCTAACTAGATAACGGGTAGTCTAGTATACTACTAAAACTCAAGTTTGTTTACATGAATATTTATTTGTCTGATTGACTATTGTAAATGGTTCTACTCTGTGTGGAGAGCTGTAAAATAGTATGTAGGTAGAGAATAATTTTTATTTTCAGACAGACTGTTAATCACAAATTCATTTAAAGACGTTAATTAATTTATTGATTTATTCATAGGTAGATTAACCACATTTATTTTAAAAGATTAGAAAAACGACTAGACTCGACGGAAGAGTGGCGTCACATTTTTTGTTTACTTTTTAGTACAATAAAATGGCGGCGTCTATCGAAGAAGATTGTGTTCCCATTCCAAAGTTTAACGCGTTCTAAAGCTAATTTTCCGTCGGCTATAGCTTTAACAACACGTCCGTTTCCTGTATTTATTACGTTCCAACACTTAAAATCAATTTTCAACTGTCTTTTTCATTTAGTTTTACGATAAATTTCTCTAGATATACAGATCAGCTGACGAAGGAAGAACATGTTGTAATGAAATCTAGATTTTAGATCTAGATCTAGATCTACGGCACTAGACTTTACGTACATTCTAGATCTAGACTTAATGCAAATTCTACATCTAGAACTATTTCAGGCCTTATTTTATATAAATCTTTGTTTAGCTTTAATGAACATCTAATTCGAGAATACATCGGATTTATCTATCTAGGTTCTAGAGCTAGATATAGTAGGATTACTCGCTTTATTGGAGGCGTGGTAGGTTGCTAACAACAATGGCGTCCGGACCGGACGCATGACTTCCGACTATTTTTAGGCTATGTTTACCACGAGCAAAATGGCGGGTTTTCACGTTATTTAAACATGCTAAACGAGTCGTAGAATCTAGATCTAGATAATTCTATCTAGATCTAGATAATTTCAAACCTTTATTATTTTATATCAATCTTTATTAGGCTCATTCAAGCTAAAATTTAATTTGAAAGTTACTACTACTTGACTTAGATCTAGATCTTTGCGCGTAAATCAAGTTGCATAAAGAGACTCAAAGTATTAAACTATAGTATAAAAAAAAACTTGTGACGTCACGAGTTAAATAGCTAAGTTGTTAGTGTAAAGCATGCGGGTGGCACAGGTTCTAGACCAATACGTCAATGATAATTTTTATTTTTTATTTTTTAATTTTTTTAGATGTGAATGATAAAGTTGCCTATCTGAACTTGACGGGGTACAGGTCAGGTGAAGTAGAGTTAATCTGTTTCTTTGTCCTAAGCATATGAAGGGATAGCGTGGTCAGAGACATGCTCGGCTGGAATCGTTTTTTTAAACGATAAAAACATGTTTTCTGAGACTTGGCGGGACACTGGGCAGGTGAAGTAGAGTTGAGAAGGTCACCTGTAACGTCAGTATATGAAGGGATAGTCCGAAATCGGTGTTTTTGGTGTTTTTAAAAGATAAAAAACTTCTTTTTGAATGTGGGGTCTGGATTTTTCTGACGATAAGTGACAGACGTTTTTTTTATGGATGACCCCCGAAACCCACAGTTATCCAACGGATGACGGGTAGTCTAGTTGGTAATATAAAGCAAAACAGGTTAGAATTCAGAGCAACGGTCTACCCAACTGAATATTTTATTTATGTTGAGGAGTATCGTGTTTTATAAAATTCATTAAGCCGTGTAATTTAAAATTGCAATTACAATCATTGTAATGTGTCGCTAAGTTTTTTTTTAATTGACAGGATCTACTAGTGGACATCAGGATATGCACAATAATGCTCAAACTATACCAAAAGTACCTTATTCATCGAATCGAGGTAACACGTTTTATCTACATTGCTCGTAAACATTTGTTTTCAAAATCTCAAACACAGAGATTTTAGATTGTTTTATCTGACATATTTGTTAAAGCACACTGTTATGTAGAGACCTTATTGGTTGCTGATATAACTTGAAAGTTAAAACACTTTGCATCAAAAAGGCCTACATTTAAAATCTACTTTCTATAAAACCTTCAATCAAAATCTCCTGAACCATGGAAATATAATAGTTGTAATAGTGAAACTAAATAAAGCGGGAGTAATCTCACGTAAAATTTCACGAATATTCGAATTTAATGCTACGGGGATGGCAACTCCAGATATAGACATGATTTTTAATCAATTTTCAAATACTTACATTTTTACTTTCTCGTATATACGAAGTATAGAGAAAGTCTTGTAATCGTGCACAAAAAATCGAGATTTTTACAAATCTCGACGTTTTACACCTCACTGATACGGAAAAACATAATTTTGCAATCTTGTCCGTATGTCTGTGTGTCTGTGTTTAAACACGATACTTGAGTACCGTTAGAGCTAGGTTGATCAAATTTCATATATAAGTATTTTCTCAAAATCGTAGATGCATATCAACTTTTGAGCGATTTCCGATAACCGGAAGTGGTACTTTTTTCACTTTGAATTTTTCAAAAGCTTATAACTTGAGTACTGTATCAGATAGATAAATGAAATTTCACACGTAAGTAAAAGATCTAATTCTCTACCATCTTTTAAAGTTTGAGTAATTTCGGTTGACCGGAAATACAAACTACGCTATTTCCGAATGATCAAAAAAACGCTTGTAAATTTATAAATTTCTTATAATATTCCGCACTATTATGCACATTTTGTTTTTGCGTTCGCTTGGTGCGCAATTCTTTTTTCTATTAGATTGTATTCTATTTTAAAAAGTTTAAGTATTTAAAATGGATTTAAAATTATAACTATATTCCGAGTTCCCATCCCCTGTTGTTTTATATAAGAATATTCGAGAAAGTTTAGGGGAGAGCACTCCCGGTTTATTTAAAATAGAATCGATTTTCGTAGAAAAAAAAATTGCGTTCCAAATAAACACCAGCAATGTGTAGAAAATTGAAAAATGATTACTTAATAAAGAAAAAATATAACTGATTAAGTATCATTTTATTCCACAATACATTGTATTTAAGTCTTGACCTTCGTGAACATTTTTAAACAACTCGGTATGGTAGACGTCCTCGAAACTCTGCTATCAAATTTCCGCCTATGAAAGCCAAAAAAATCAAGACGAAATAAATTTTATATGGATTTTTGAGAAATCGGAAATAGTATAAAGTATTACTTCCGTTCACCTGAAACAACTCAACATTTTTCGGAAAACAGAGAGTTAGATATCCTACTTATATGTGAAATTTTGACTATCTGAAACATTACTTTAGCAATAGGCCGTGGTCGGCGTGGTCGAGTCGGTAAAGCTCATGGTTGCTAAACCGAAAAAGTCTTGAGTTCGAACCCTACGGCAGATAAGGCTCATTAGCTGGAGACAACCACTCTTCTAAAATGAAACAACTGCTGCCTTGTAGTTTGTTCTTTGTTGGGCCTCAATGGCGCATATCCAGTGACACGTATACTTAATTGTGTCTGGAGGGGTATCCCTTCCAACACTAAAATTAAGAACGAAGAAGAAGATGCTATAGGCATTTTTAAAACGGAAAGTAGAATAAGTGCCATTTCCATTTAGTGGAAATCGCTTTTCACAGACACACAGACACACAGATTCACAGACACACAGACACACAGATTAACAGTTTCACACACACCACACACATACACACCACACACATACAAAAGTGCTAAACTAAGTTTTTCTGTCTCAGGGAGGTGTAAAATTTCGAGATTTATGAAAATCTTGATTTTGACCTTTTGCATTATTGAATACTTCCTCTGTACTCCGCATACTAGAAAGTAAAAAAAAAATAATTATATTAAATATAAGTTGGCTAAAAGAGTATTACTGTTCTATCATTTATTGGTAAACGTATCTATGAGAATAGTCTCATTATTCTGTCATTCTGTCGTTATATCATTCAGTAACAATATAGAGAAAACACCAGCAAAATACAAATTTTCAGTCAAAGGGGAAAGGAAACTTGACATTACATGGAACATATAGGAAGTATTTTAAAGCAGGAAAAGTGTGTGTGGGGGGGGGGGGGGGGGCTGGATTAAAGAGGCGGACACTCGTAAAAGTATAATTTCTGTATAGATTCTGCGTCGTTAGAGGAGGCGGTAGACTTTCTTCGGCGGGGTTTTGTACCCCCCCCCCCACACACACCCACTCACAAAAGTTGCCTGAAAAAAAACCTCTAAATGCGACTTTTGTTAAGTTTGAGCTTAGGTTCAAGATTTAGGGCTATGACTATTTAGTATAAATGCGCAGTAACTACGTGCACACTCTGGATAAAGTCTTTATTTAATGACATTGTTCGGTTTAGGTTCAATTTGATATTGAGGTGGTAGTTTTGTTTTTCTTTTTGGTTTTTGTTGAAAGAAAAAGAGAACCCTATTAACCTAGCGCTCATTGCATTTCTCCCTCAATGGGCCATTTATCTCGTTTTAATAATATTTACGCTATTCTGTCTTTCTGTCTGTTGGAAACGCTATAAAGAAAACACAAGAAAAGTAAAAAGTTTAAAAAAGAAACGGAAAATGAAGTGTGACTTCACATGAAAAATATAGGAAATATTCTAAAGCAGGAAACGTACAAATAATAAAATGACGTCATTGATTCTAGAGTTAACATAGAATTATAAAGCCATTGCCACCCAAAAGTACACAATAATAATGATATCATCGGTACTTGATAATAAAACACAAACATTACCTGCTAATTTATTTGTCTAAATATTTTTAGGCATCTCTTTGGGTAGAGTTGGGGGGGGGGCGATTGTGAATTTTTATGGGGACCACAAATAACAAATTAGGACGGAATGGTCAAGGAGCAGAAGTGTATCAGATTCCACGAGTGAAGACTGAAAACGTTAACTTCTTGACTCAACTGTATATTTTTAACATAACAACGGTCAACACAAAACTTTTTTTTTAACCATTTCTAGAAAAGTATGTTCCCCATATAATTTTTAATAAATTGCGACACAGGTAATGTAAGTTCAGTTGCATATCAGGAACGTCAAGACTTGCTATCCATCAATCCAATAAATCCAAGGTAAAAATAATCTTATAATTTGTGTGTCTTCTAGAACGTTCAACGAATCAAAAAATCATTTTCTGCTTTTCTAATTGTAGCTGTATTTTTAGGAATCTGCTTGTGATGAAAAAATTACTTGGAATTTATTGGAACTTCATTATAACATGTTTACAAAGAACAATTAAAAACTTGAAAATTAATAATAGAAAATATATTTTCATCTTTTAGAATTGAAATAGATTTAAAATTCTGTAAAAAACAAGAAGCAATAAAATTTATTTAATAAAACTAGTAATACGTTTCGTTTTGACCTCATTGTCTAAATGACTAAGCATACAATTAGACCAACATCGTAGCGAAGGAGTTTTTATTTTCGGTTAAAAATCAGAATAAACTTTTTGCTGTTTATTGTATCAAGGTATCATGCGTTTAATTTTTTTTATATAATCCAGTTCAAGTTTTACGTGAACTACGTCATCCCAAGCCTGCAAATGAACGTAACACAGGGTGAGAACAAAAGGACTTTCCAGCCATTGGAGATTTTCTGAATTTCCGAAACTCAATTTTCGTTAATTTTTTCATAGTAGTAGTGTGTTGTTTTTAAAATATAGATGTGTAAATTATCATAATTATGTAAACATAGGCCCAGGGGCGTAGCGAGGGGGGGGCGGGGGGTGCGGACCGCACCGGGTGACACCATTTAGGGGGGTGACACCAAGGCAAAAAACAGCAAAATATATAGAGAAAAACTCGAGGGGGGGTGCAAATCGAAAGTTTGAGGGGGGGGGGGTGCAAATCGAAAACTTAGGGGGGGGGGTGCAAATCGAAAACTTGAGGGGGGGGGTGCAAATCGAAAACTTGAGGGGGGGGGGTGCAAATCGAAAATTTGAAAGTTTGTCCCTGGGAAGGGTCTCTATGCCTCTGGGGGGGGGGGGGGGGGGTGACACCATTAAGTGCCGCACCGGGTGACACCCGACCTCGCTACGCCACTGCATAGGCCTAATTATTATACATTCCCTGTTTTAAATAAATAATTTAGTAAACTTCAATATTTTGTGAAAAGGATTATTTAATTGTTGTATTTGTATCTTTTATGTATAGTAATTATGCTTTTCGTTCTAATTGTGATTGTAAAACGGATTATAATATTCAATTAAACGTTGTTTTTTTCTTCTTTATTTTTCAAAAATTAAAAATTATGTAGTTAAAATATTTGATTTTTAACAGAGGGTAAGTTTTAGATACATACCACAGTTGAAAAAAGAATTTAACATTAAGATTTTTTAAAATAAAAATTTGTACGTACAGTTATGAACGCAAATTAGGGGGTGGTGCTTCATGTATAATAATATTTCCTAAAATATTGCAGTACACTTAAAGTACAAACATAATGTTTTGAATGTATGTGGAAAGTTTCAGTCCTGTATGACAAAGTATTCCAAAGCTTTAGCAATTTTAATTATGGATTCTTGCTTAAAAATGCAAAGTTAAGAAAACTTGAAAAGTAGGTTTGAAAATGGTACTGTATGGTTCCTGTTACATGAAGCAATAAAAGATGTATTGTTTTATGTGGAAGAGCCTTTCGGATAAGTTTTTTTTGTATAGGCACAAATAATGTATACATGAGGAATTGCGTTATTGACTACTATATATTAACTATAATATTCATCAAGTACTATTCTAAGAAAAACAATTAACTGACTAGATTAATAATTTATTATTAGCCGGTCTTCTCAATTCAATACAATGTCTATCACTACTTGAATTTTAGTTTACACAAATCTATTGACTATTGACTCTTGATAATAGCATACCAGCCAATTCGTTGTTAAGCGCTTGAGACTAAACACACCCCGACACGCCCCCGTCCCCCATTCTTCTGATGTATCCGTTCAGGCCTAATACAAAATTATGTAACAGGATGGATTATAAACTGACCTTAAGTTGACTATCAAGTACAAGAAGAGAGGAAGAGCTATCGTTTGTTCTTCAACCTTACAGAACAAACTCGTTCATTAAGTATTTTTCAGCTCAACATTAAACTAAAACGTGATAAACAGTATTTCATTGTGTTCTAATGACAATCAACAGCACCTTTCTTGACACTTGTTGACACATTAACCGGTATTCTGTTGTATAAGTTTAAAACAATAAATTAAAGAGTATATTTTACCAAATGAAGTAAAAAAAAAGGGCGATTAGTTGTTTACATAGCAAAAAAATGACTACCCAAATCGCCAACCTATCGTGAATCGTTTTGATTTATTGTGCCGTAATATGATTAGTCAATCATATTTTAATAAATCTCTACACTATCATTATTTCTACGTGTATGCCTGTTATAACTGGGTTCTATATGTGTCCCGCAGCTATGCAGTGAGAGGGTTGCACTACTTGATCCAATATTATATTCCGATACGACTACCATTGTATTATGCCCATCCGGTTAGTAGCTCATCTTGAAACTCGACGACATCAACGCATACAAATGATTCGACAGAAAGACATTATTTACTGCTTCTATTTATTGCACTATAAGAAATAGACATCAGACGACTTGAACAAACGATACTAAGACTGGACAACCTAACTGTTATGATGCATGTTAGGATCTATGCTATAGATCAGCGCGAATGAATGTTGGTGCGAAAGGTATGTTGAACGCAAGGAATGATGACGCGTATGGTGCGACAGTGACGTTCTGGTGTAGAGACTGGTTGCTAGGTATTGTGCGTGAGTTAGAATGATTTTCTTCGCCTTGGTGGAAGGATGTATGTGAGTTGAGAGTTCCTCTTATTGATTGTTGGTCGTCCACGTCGTCCTAGTTAATGATGGTACAATTTATGTCTGTGAACACAAAATCTCCACATGGTAGTGGTTAAGAAAAAATGGTATTGGATCAAATAACCAAAGCCCTCACTCAGCGTAACACTAACCCTAACATAACACGAACAAGACTAATCTAAGCTTCTCCCCCCGGCAACAGCGAACTCACACTAAAACTTTCTTGCGTACCGCGTCAGACTTTCACTCGTTCAATATTATAGCTTCGCACCAGCATTCATTCGCACCAATTTACCTTGTCAAACATACATCATAACAATGCCCTTATCAGTAGTTTGAGGAGAAATTTTACTTTTCTTTCAAACTTTTACTCCCCTAAATGGGGGGGGGGGGGGGTACTTGAAATTTTCGGGGGTGCGTGTGGACTAAATTTTCAGGGCGGGGGGGGGGGGGGGAAACACTGGTGAATTATATTTTCTATATCAATGCATTTCGTTGAATGGGACGGTAGATGTGCTTTGGGGTGTGTATGTGGGCGGGGGGGGGGGTGGGCAAGTAGAGTCGCCTAAAAGAAACTCTTAATGCGACTTCTGTCATGATTGAGATTAGTTGCAAGGTTTAGGCGTATGGCTACAACTATATTTAGTATCAATGTGCAGTAACTACGTGGAGATCAAGTTTAAAATACCGATTCTGGATAAAAATCCGTTTTCAATGTCATGTTTCGTTTCCGGTTAAATTGAATTAAGGTGGTGATTTTTGTTTTGGTTTTAGTTTAGAGAAAATAGACAGCACTACCAACCTAGCGCCCGTTGTATCCTTCCTCAACGGGCCATTTTTCTCGTCTATAATAATAGTTTCTCTGTCTATTTATGTATCTATCTGACAAGAACGCTATAGAGAAAACACATGCAGAGTAAAAACTTTCATAGTAAAACGAAACGAAACGTGACGTCACATGGAGCATATAGTATGAAATAGACTAAAGCCGGGGGAGTGCACACTTAAATATGACGTCATTGATTTTCGAGTAAACATTGAATAAAAGCCAATTTTGTGTAATTTTAAAAGTGGTTAATCTTAGAAGCGGTTTGCGTGCAGAGTTTCTTTCATGCTATTTTTCGGGTAGGGGCGAAGCCCTACCTCCGCGTAAGAACTAATCTTATAAGAGTTTTGCGTGTAGAGTTACTTTCATGCAATTCTTCGGGTAGTGGCTAAGCGCGACACCAGTGTTTATTTCAGACTTTTTCCTCCCGGAGGGGGGAACTTTTTCTAATCTAATTTGCGTGCACAGTTTCTTTCATGCATCTCTTCCGGTAGGGGCGAAGCCCCGCTCAGGTTCTTCCTTTAGTTAGTATGATCTACAAATGCGACCAGAGTTTCTTTCAGACTTTTTCCTTCCGGAGAGGGGTGGGGGTACTTGAATTTTTTGACGGCGAGGGTGGAATTTTCTGGGAGGGGGTGGACACTGAAAAAAGTATATATTTATAATTCGTTGAATGGGACGGTAGACATGTTTTAAGGTGGGGGGGGGGGGGGTGTGGAGCCCCCTAATCCCAAATAGAGTTACCTGAAAGAAACTCTAAATGCGACTTTTGTCATGAATGAGGTTAGGTGCATGGTTTAGGGAAATGCCTATTACTATATTTTGTATAAATGCTCGATAACTACGCGTAGATCAAGATTAAATCCGATTAAAATCTCGATTCTTGATAAAAATCTGCTTTTAATGTCATTTTTCGTTTCCAGTTCAATTTGAGGTAAAGATGGTTTTTTTGTTTAAAGAAAAGAGAAAACAATATTAACCTTTGCGCCCGTTGTATCCTTCCTCAACGGGCCATTTATCTCGTATCTAATAAAAATGGTATTTTCGTTTTTTATGTGTTTTTTTATTGGTATTTTATATTAAAATTTGTTTAGTGACTGTGTTAAGCAGCATACCAGCCCGACTTCAAACAACAAATAAATTTATTTATGCTTGATTAAGATAATTAAACAAATGATACAGTGAATTTTATCAACGCTAGATAGGCCTATACTGCACTAATCGAGAATACTTTCAAATATCAAATAAAACGAATTTCTCCCGAAACAAACGAAACTTTTAACATACGAGGTGAAATGTATTCAATTTTCAGTAATTAAAAAAAATCTAATAACTAGTGCTTTAATACAAACGAATTCTTCAGTAAAAGATAGAAAGTTTAATGCATATAGCACTTCCTCAGAAATAGTAGGGGATTGTCAGGGCTAGTGCATTTATGGATGATCAAGAGTGACTACGGAACACAGCTACAGTGTATGCGCTTAATTTAAAAGGTAGACACAGTATTATCGACCACACGCCTGCGCTATCTAGCGTTGTAGGCTCTTGCGCAGCCAAGTGTGTTGGAGAGCGTGCCATCTTACAGAAAAAGAAAAAGGTCACAGGTGCCGTCAAGTAGCAGGACTAATGTAACAAGTATAGTGTCTATAACCCAGCAATATTGGAAAATAACACTCGCACTAATATAGGTCGCCAAAATATTGACAATACTCTTCTAATACAAATATATAGCCATTTCAAATCAGGATCACAAACTCAAAGTGACCGTTTTTACAATGTACATGACTATATTATAACCATTCTTAGTCCACCATATGCGGCACTGAGAGTATGAAAATATTAACATGATAGTTTAAATCTCCAATACAACAGAAGATAATTTGTGTACCCAGTTAGTTGCATACAAGTTTCGTTAAAATTGAGCCTCAAGATTAGGCACAACCCCACAAAAAGCAAACAAACAAGCATATTACGGAATACAGAAAAAAGCAACCAAAAATTTTGAACTTAATAAAGTTTTTTTTTACCTGCAGACCCACAAAAACTGCAGTATACCATTGTACAACATTTTAAAGTTGCCTCCTTTTACTACATTATTTATGTGTCAACTTTTGTTGAGTGTTCACAAGCGTGACATTATGGCTTAACTTCCAGCAAACACATTTTACATTTTGACTGATTGTTTTTTGTTTTAAAAAAACAAACAATGATTCTCTTATTGCACTGAACGGTGCAAAAATAATTCATCAGCAGAAAATACGAAATTATACAAACCTTAATCTATAGCCACTGGCTATGCCTCTCAAGAAACGTACATTTGCTGCTTGTAGAATAAAACATACGAGCATCAGAATGATCCGATTCACAAAGAATGCGAAAATATTTAACCATCTGAAATATACAAAATAGAACTTAAAAAAAGAGTGACAAATCGATATAATTATATGCTATACGTGTACCCGGTAGCAATTAATTAAACGCAAATTGCTTGGTAGTTATTGTGATTAATTAAACTTAATTACTACAATTTGAAGGTTTCAAGTGAATCTATTTCTCATACGTCAAACGTTTTCAGTCCGCTGAAAATAACCATAGTATTTCTCATTAACGCTAATTAACTAATAGTAAATGAGTTTAATAAGATCACAGTGGATTTAAAATTGCCTTAATAATATCCTAAAGGGGAAGTTATAAAAATAATTGCAATCTACAATTATCGGAATATGAGTTAAATTTTGTTTTGATTTCTAAAGAGTAAAATATCAATAATAATTTTAATTAAATGTCTAAAATTTTGACATGAAGGCCTGAAGCAAATCAAATATTTTTATCGTGAACAAACTTAAATACTAAAATTGTATAGCTTGTTTTCTATAAAAAAGGATTTTGTTATAAAACTTTTCAACGACTCATAATTTAAAGTCGAAACTTATGTCAAGTGCCACATTAGATAAATCACGTGGCAAGTTGTAAATGGTTTTTGAATCTACGAAGTCTTCAACAACTGTGACTTTGTTTTACTTTTAAATTACGTCGTAAAATATGGTGATCGTAAAAAAATAATCAAAATATATATGAAATAATTTGTACGATTTTTTTTTCTTTTTAAATTATTTAGTAAAATATATTGATTATAAGAATATAAATATTTAAAATTCATATTAAATCGTGTTCACGATTGGGTTTTACTTTTAAATTACTTAGAAAAAATCCAAATACATATTAAATTATTTGTGTGATACACATTTAAAAAACTTTCTAACAAAGTAAACTTAATGTTATTACTAAATATGTACCGTAAACCATAGGCTAAAACACATTATCCAGGACGCCATTAAAACTACGCTCACAAACCGACTACGCTTGGATAGTCTTGACTGTAATTTCTAGCATTGGGTGCACTTCCAGAACGCGGAGTCCCTGTCTAATCTCTAACTTAAATCTCTGGAGTAAAAGATAATACTGATAATTATCTTGTGCGAATGTGCGTAGTAGTTACAATCCTAACACTAAGTGTGACTAAATACATTTTAGCAGTGTTAGACATTCATAATTGAGGCAAAAGCATCAAATATATCAATTGAATACTTCTCACGAAAAAGAAATATTTATTTCGAAGCTTTAAAATTAATTTATTTTGATTTTTTTTTTCAATTGCGAAATAGGAATTCAGTTTCTCAGTGTTGAAAAAAACAACATAAAAAAATAGATCCAAAAACAATAATAGTCCAATATGAATTCAACAGTAATTTCTGCTTCAAATGTTAAAATAATTCCTGGTTGGATATTGGACGTTTTACTCGGTACTAATGCTATATTCGGCGAACTGCTAACTATATTTGGTATCATCGGAAACATCATCAACATCATCATCTTTTATAAACTGGGATTTACCGATACCGTTAACATAACCTTGACCTTCTTGGCCTTGACTGACCTTGGCGCGCTCGTGACGCTACAAGCCTTCAACGTGCTGGTGAACCCCTGGTTCTTACAGCTGGATGTGAACATCATCCCTCTGGATATAGCCGTGATGGTGTCGTTCTACCCACACAACTACTTTATCCGTGTGTGTGGGTTTATCACGGCATTCGCCAGCGTGGAGAGATGTCTGTGTGTGGTGTTTCCGTTAAAGGTGAAGCGGTGGGTCACCACGAAGGTGGTGGTGGTGACGAATGTCACCATATACTTCATTACCTTGTTTAACGAATTCCCCGCCTACTATACCGGTTATATAGGTTGGAAGAAGATCTCACCTGGGAATAACAAGACTTATTTGGGGATTGTGTTCAGGAGTGTTAGTAAAAGCATGTATGACGTGTCGTACTTAATCACTGACTTATTCCTCCCTTACGCTACTTTCATCGTTATCATCGTCTCCACCGTCATCCTCTCGTTCAAACTCAACCATCGCGCTAAATGGGTCAAAACGCTATCCAGCGTCAACAAACGTGATAAAAATATCAGCCAATCAGAGAAGCGGGTCATCCGGATGCTGACGACGATATCGATAACGTTCATCGTCTGCCTGATGCCGCAGTCAGCCATTTTGTCTGCGGTCAGCCTGGTGCCGGGGCTGGGGTTGTACGGGAAATATTTCGACATCGCCCTCGTCTGCTACAACGTGGCCTACTACACGGAGTCCATCAATTCCAGCATCACCATCGTCGTCTACTACAGCATGAGCTCGAACTACAAGAAGACGTTACAGCAAATGTTTGCTTGTTTCAAATGGAGCTAGACTGATATTTTTAATATGTAATCATGCGTATAAGACACACACACACACACAACACACATATGTGTAGACAATCACAAACACAAATAAACACACACACACACACACACACATATATATATATATATATATATATATATATATATATATATATATATATATATATATATATATATCTTAAATATGAGAGGAAGACAGAAAAAGACATACAGATAGACATCAATAATTTTAGTTAAAAACAAAACAAACTAGAAGCTTTATTTCTGTGTGATTTAAAACTGTTTTTTTTTTAATGTGTAAATCGATCTTTTGCTTAAAATAAAAATGTTCACGATACTAGACCTAAATTACCATCTGAAAATAAATCAGGCATTTTATTTTTTTGTTGCATAATTTATGAGGTCTTTAACTCAAACAATACATCTCAAATCAATAATTAATTTAGTTTCGAACCACCAAATTTTAAGCTTACAACTTTGATTCTCAAAAAAACAAAATACAGCAAACCAATTCATCATGTATATAAATCCTCATTTAAAATCTCTATACAGCTCAGCGTCATATGGAGCATTGGTAACTAAAAGTTACGTCTGGAAACCAAAACATAATTAAAATATTACAGGAATGATTTGACTGGTTTATTATCATCATCTTTCCCTTTTTGTGATCAAGATATATGGGGGCAGATGAATTAGAGTATATGTGTGTCAATGCCCTCGGATGTAACGTGGGGATAGACACAAGGACATTATACAGACCAGAACCCGGGATTCGAACTCGAGACTTTCAAGTTAGCAGTCTTACCGCTCGGCCACGCCGTCTCTGACGTGTTATAATGGACTAGACTTTAACTTCCTTGTACAAAAGAATTACGGATACTACCTTCTTGATCGTAGATGTTTTTTTAGCTGTAATGTCAGATTTCCTTTATCTGAATAAATACGCGATCTGATAGAGCAGTTCACTCGACAGACAATCACAAGTCGATTAATATAATATCAATACAACTGATAAGCAGACAAAGGTAGATAACATGTGACAGTTGAAACTATTCTTTTATGTTAAAGCCTTATATATATATATATATATATATATATATATATATATATATAAATATATATATATATATATATATATATATATATATATATATATATATATATACATACATACATATGTATATATATGTTTGTATGTATATTTCAAATATTATTCTTTAAAAGTAAAAAGTGTCCTTTCGAACCTGTAGGCCCCTGGAGACTGTGAAGTTGGATTCACCTGTTTCTTTCACTTCGGCATTATCCATCGGATCTGAGTGAATTCGGGACGTTCTACGTTCATAAACCCGGATTCGAACTCTAGACTTTGGGTTAATAAACGTATGCTCTGCCATTCGGCCTCGCCGTTTAATTAATTATAACATGCTATTTACCTGAAACAGTTGTCAAACTGACATTGAGACATTATGATTTGAAACTTTTGCATTAGTTTCTTATTACGCATATTTTCTAACAATCATCCTAATCAAGTTTTTGTTTCTTTCCACTATTTACCCGTAGCGGTGTCTGTTTAATACGATTGTCTCAAGTAGTTGTACTGAAACAATTCCGTTTGATACATATACATGGTTAGTCTAAGAAACTCAGTCTGATCTATAGCACGCGGTACACAACGGTTGCATGTGTTGCACTGTTGCAAGAATTTCTACAAAGCCAAACAGAAAACATAGTTTATATTCATACAACGAAGTACCTTTCTAGACATTATATATTAAAATAAGATGGTCAATTAAAAATAATTGTGTAGACATTTTAAAATACCACCATTATATAAATAGTTAAATAATGTAAGAAAAAATGTTTTTAAAATGGTGACAGGTATCAGTTAATCAAGTCAATTTTCTTTATTTTTTGTGAGATTTTTTTACACTATCTTTCTCGTCCGTTACAACCACAATGGGTGTTTTAGTTCAATAATCTAATATTCAATCAAACCTAATCAGCTTTAATACTCACGTTCTTTAGTAATGGTTTGATACATTTTTTGCTTAACCGAAACGTTCTAAATTCGAATCCCCGGGCAAATGATGATCGATCGCTGGGGATAGCAACTCATCTAATAGAGGTAAATGTAAATACTAAAAACTGATGACTTGTTGTTCGTTCTTGTTTGGAGAAAGGCTATGGAAGCAAATCCAAAAAAAGAAAAGCAGGCTGAAATCTTATTTAACAACCCATATGGTTATTTTTTTTTTGTTTAATTGTGTTGGAAGGAATCTCGCCAATATTACAATTAAGAACGAAGAAGATATTATAAATTATATTGCTATTTTGGGGTAACGCGATAGAGCGCTCGACTGCTCCACGAAAGCCTTGAGTTTGGATCTCAATTCAGAGTTGAGTAAGCATGACGTCACTGAGCCCACCCAACTCTGATGGGTAGGACTTATCGGACGTACGCTAGGGAAAGTAAAGGCGGCTGGGCATAGTGCTAACCACATCTTAATAATATATGCCTAGGTTTTAATGCATCTACCATATGCATCCTTTGTTAGAAATGGGAATTTTACTTATAATTTACGTACTTAACAATGTCATAGTTTTACAATATTCACAATAACTAATGATTGTCAACTATATATATATATAAATATATATATATATATATATATATATATATATATATATATATATATATATATATATATATATATATACTAATTGCCAGTTTGACAAATAGGCCTACATATATATTACTATTACGTAGTTAATTATAATATTTAATTTGAGTTGATATTTTTTTTAATATTCAAAACTAGTTTAATTATTGCAATATACTTCAATGCCCATGCTCTTTGTGTGTATATTTAGTTAACATTAAGCTAGGTTGTTTTTTAAAATCACCTTCCCCAATCAATAGAGCTAATGCTAAAAGAACCAGCGGCACGGCCTATATACGCTGTTACCTGTGTCTGTAGTGCTATGTGCTAGACTTCCTCTTTGCGGACCTTCATGCGGTCTTCAGTTCAATACCGGTACAGGTGTTTTAAGTCACGTGGCTTTGTTAGACTCTACCAACGATATATTAGACTTGCTCTCGTGGTAGCATTAACATTATAAAGTTGATACATGACTTTGGTATATTCGATCAACGATATATCAGACTGTCTCTTATGATAGCATTGACATTATAAAGTTGATATAACACTTCTCCAACAAGTATCTCACATGTTGAATATTATAGCTCATCATCTTGATTTAGCTTAAGCTGTGTATTTGTATTGAAATACAAGAAATACGTTAACTGTTACAATACAATTCTAATTGAGAAAGGTATGTAGATTTTTATTATAAAACACTTATTATACCCTACTGTGTACAATTTTAGAAATGTGTGTATGTCAATTCTTTTATTTGCAGTAAAGAGAATACATTAACAGTAAACCAAATTTAAGTTTCTTAACTTTAAAAGAGTTGATCGTTTTTTTTTCTATTTCGTTGTGCATGTTGATTTGGAAGTATCTTTAATTATGACGGACAACTTGAAATTTAAAGCATAAAAATATGCCAATATTGCAATTAAACTTAAAATTATTTTAATTAATTACACTCGATCCACATTAAAGATGTGTTAAATGCATTTTGAAATTATTACTGTATGGCACGCCTACATGATATTATAGCCTAAGTGAAATTTCAATACATATTGGCTTATATTATGTTAGTCAATAAATGTCCGTCTATAGTTTGAAATTTTTTAATAAAACCAACAGAAAACAAACAGTAGAAATGCCGTTTAACATTTTAAAAGTAAAATCTTAACCATTTCTTGACATTTAAATTTACGCCTATGTTATGCCATGAGTAAAAATTACGGCTTATTTATAAACAGAGTAAAAAAAATACGGCTTATGTTACGCACAGAGGAAAAATTACGTCTTATGATGCAGCCCATGGGCAAAATGACGCATAACGTATTGACACGTAAAACTAAATTATGTTGGAAGAAATGTTCCAGTATAGCAAATGTAGCTGGGGGACAGCCCCTCTTCCAGGAGAGACAACTCCAAAATCAAACAGCTGCTGCCTTGTAGTTTGTTCTTGATTGGACAAAGACTATGGAAGCAAATCCAAAAAGAAAAGCAGGCTGAAATCGGAGTCAATGGCCTCAATGGCGCATAACCAGTAGACATGTATATGTAATTGTGTTGGAGGTGATAATTTCAAACACTAAAATTAAGAACGCAGAAGAAGAAGCAAATATTATTAAGAAAGAAAGAAGTTGGTTTCTGAGTCAAAGGTGGTCTACCGGCGAAAAATCCCTGAGGTCCAAAAGCAATAGTGCTGTTCTATGCCAATTAGTGTTATTTTTTAAATTTTTAAATAATTTGTCGCATGAATTTACGTCAATCTGAGGATGATCGTCAGCTTTCAGATGGGGAAAAAATGCATAATGGAATTTCTAATCCGGGGTTGTGGGCCCTTCTTAAAATTTCCCAAGCCACTTGGATACAGCCAGTCTATCCCTGTTCTGAGTATCAGTCAGACACCTTTACAGTCATTGCAGGAGTTATTCTTGTGTTTAGCTGCTGTCTCGATCAGGGGCGTAGCGGGGGGGGGGGGGGGGGGGGGCGGGGAGTGCGGACCGCACCGGGTGACACCATTTAGGGGGTGACATCAAGGGAAAACATAGCAAAATATATAGAGAAAAATGATAATTCAACTTAATTAAGTGATTAATTCGAGTGTTAAATAGTCTTTTAAGAGGTGCAAATCGAAAGTTTGAGGAGGGGGGGGGGGTTCAAATCCAAAGACTGAGGGGGGGGGGGAGAGGGGTGTAAATCGAAAATTGAAAGTTTGTCCGCTTCTGGGGGTGACACCATTAAGTGCCGCACCGGGTGACACCCGACCTCGCTACGCCACTGGTCTAGATCATCGCTACCGATCTAACACAACTAAAGGACTACGATAGATGTAATGAATAGAAAATTGTGCGCACCAGTGGCTTAGCACACTCACAAACGTTTTGAACAAGATAACCAACATTACAGTTGAATAACTGACCTTGACCGTTCACTTGAAGTTTACAAAATTTAAAGCGCCAATGTCTACACGTAACATTTCAGAGCTTACAAAAATGTACAAACAAACTTAAGACGTATATAATGCATTATATGTAGCTTAAAAACACGCATACCTTAGAGGAATTTAATTCTGCTTTCGTATGCTAAATTAAACCGTTTCATACACTAGAAGCATTGCATACAAATTTATTTACGTCGAGAGAGTTTGACCTTTTTAATCCCAGTAAAATCCCATGGTCCCATTACATAAAATAAAATCTCTTCCTAATCCCATTAAATACCAACATATGATCTAACACAGTTTTATTACTACAACCATTATGCTAGAGTTATAGCGTTGTTTAGTTTATGTCTAGAAATAATTTAAAAAAAAAGAACTTAGTTTTGTCACTTCCCGATTCCAATTTTTTGATTGAAGATAAACGATATATTTTTTTTCTATTGAGACAACTCTACCGCTCTAAATACATTAATGTTTGATTCCAATGTTTTGATTGAAGATAAACGATATATGTTTTTTTCTATTGAGACAACTCTACCGCTTTAAATACGTTAATGTAAATTGCCTAATATAACGACATACTACAAAGAGTCGGTTTAAATTCAATTTATCTCCGTAAGTCGTAAAAACGTAGACGTGTATAGCAATTAGTTCAAGCGTAACGTTGAATAGCTTTGAAACGCGATTGACTTCGACCAAATGTAATTCACACATAGAAATATAAAGGCCAGGAATCTATTGAACAAGGAAGAGACCAGTTTGGCCTGTTTACAAATGTATCTAACACAGTGGCGTAGGCAGGGGGGGGGGGTTAGAAGGGGTCAGAACCCCCCCACCCATAGATCCCTCGGTAGATACATAAAGTTTGAGGGGGGGTGCAAATCAAAAGTATGAGGGGGGTGCAAATCAAAAGTTTGTCCTCAGGGGCCGGGGAGGGACGCTACGCCTCTGATATATACATTTATAATGCGGGAAAAAATGTGAACCCCCCCCCCCCCATGCGACGATCCTGGCTACGCCACTGATCTAACACCCTCGACTTCCTGCTTACTCCGTGACCTTTCTCAGTCAACCATGCGTATCATTTTAACCGATTATCTCCACGTTAGCTATACTTGGTGGTGGTGGTGGGGGGGGGGGGGGAGCCATGATTTGCTGATTTGAGTGTTGGAAACAAAGAGTTCTACAAATTTAAAGCACCGTCAGCATAAAATCAAACCATTACCGTCAAATGTTTTCGCATTAACCAATTTAGAAATATTTAAAATCAAAGTTTTTTAACTAAAACAATTTTTTTTTCGATATATTCAAGAAGTTTGAAATCAATCTGTAACAATGGGTACAGCAGCAAGTATGCTGGATAAAGTTGGTAAGTACATTCAACGTAAATAAAATATTGCAGTTCGGAGTTTTTCTTTACTCTGCTACATATCAACATTTCACTTTATTAATTTTTCTTTTTAAAGAATAACAGTTTCATTTTCTTTAAATACTTGACCTCCATAATTTCTTAGTTTCTTATACGAATCCTCTTTGTAATTTTACCCTTACATTTTCATGCGATGTTTAGAAAGAATTCATCAGTTCGAAGATCTGGAAGAACGAATTCAAGAACTCAAACTCGCAAAGTCGAGCGAAGAAAAAATATTCCCATTGGTTCGTTACAATACAGAACATTTCTACTTTTACAAACTTGCGGTACAGAGCTTGCTACTTTTGCACACCAACAACTACAAACGGTGCAGCGAAGTGCTGGCAAACCTACACTGCTGGTCTCTGAAGAAAGTTCCAGAATCTGACGAGGTCGCTTCTTTGTTTGAAGAATTTCTCAGCGAGATTTCCTTCTGTAATGTCGGATTCAAGAAATACAAAAGTCTGCTACAGACTTTTAAAATTAAAAGTTTCGGAGAGGCTAAGAAGATCGAACTCCCAGAAGACAATAAAAAAATTGTGCCTGCGGAGGTCCTAGAAGTTGTTCTCAATCTCCGGCGTATTTGGCTGTTGTTTTCTAGACCAGGCAAGAAGTTCGCCAAGCAGCTGGCGTCGTTTGGTGTGGTGTATGAGCTGGCAATGGAGATTCGCAAGATGCAGGCTAACGATGAGAACCTAACACGGGTAAATAAACGTTCATTTGGTGTTAGTATAGATTGTATGGTGGGGACGGCGTGGTCTAGTGATAGAGAGCTAAACTGCTAACCCGAAAGTCTCGAATTTGAATCCGGGTTCAAATACGTAGAACGTTCTTGACTCCATCTAACTATGATGAGTACCCGTTAGGGAAACTAAGGCTGTTGGGCATGGTAAAACAGATGCACTCTACTTGATCTACCCCATGTGTCTAGGCCACGAACAGGAAAATATGAAGATAGTTTGTATGAGTTCATTTATTCCACCCTGCTCTAATTGGATCGTGTGGTCGAATGGTAGAGCTTAAGCTTTTTTTTCAATCGGTCATATAGTCTAAATGACTAGTTCTTTATTTTTTCTGTATCGTAGTAATAACACACGTTTGAAAAAAAACAAAAAAACAACAATCTATTACGTATGAGTGTCTAGGAATGTACAATATGATTATTGACACTATTTTGATACCAATCCTAGGAGGACCACGCCGCGACAGAAACAGCTTTTGGAATTATCCTGAACATCGCCAAGATGAAGGAGAAACCTATAGCCATGAAGGACTCCAAACTGTTGAACGCGTTAGACAAAATTGTTGGCAATCAGAGCGGTTACAGTAAGTTATATTTAGAGCCTCTAATGTACTAGGAGACGGTGTGGTTGAGTGCTAGTGCGTTTGATGGCTGTCCCGCAAGTCACGAGTTCGGGACTGCGAGACGACCTTTAATCTTTCTAGCTTTTTTCCTAAAACTACGTTAGGGAAACAAAGGCGGCTGGGCATAGCATAGTGTTAAATACACTATCCCTTCACATGCCGAGGTAATTGAAATAGATGTATTCTACTTCCTCCGAAACATGTGTCTTGGACATGAATGGTTTATTTAAAAATGTGTCCTAATTTACTAAGGTAAAAAGATACATTTTTTTTCAAATAAAAAAAAAATAATTCCTCGCCTACTAAAGCGTTAGAAAGGTTTATTTGATCTTTGATATAAATCATTGCTTTAATACACAAACAATTTACATTGAATAACATTAAATAAAAGAAAACAATACTATATAAATCCAAATTGTATTACTAGCCATATAATTGCCCCCCCCCCCCCACCCACATTCCCCAAATCACCTTTAACGCCCCTTCTCCTCTAAACAAACCAGCGTTTATTTAGAAAATATATTTTACCAATGCCTGCACCCACCCCAAGAAGAATTTAGCCACCCCTTCCCAAAAGTTTCAAGTGTCACCCCCCCCCCCACCCCCATTCCCCCCCCCCCCCCCCCAGCCGAGAATTAAAAATCAAAACGAAACACTGCGCAAAATACGTTCGCACGTAGTACTTAACTGGCTAAAATAATTGCTTGTGTAAGCAATACTCAGCAGGAGACCCAGCTAGCTCCAATACGGAAGTTTGATAAGGTGCCAATCTTTTATAGAAGACACATTCTTCGATTACTCCAGACAGTTACTGACAGATAAACATTAATTGTTTTCTCTTTACCCTTGGGAATAAAAGGATTATAGATTTTTTTCGCTTTGTTCGATAAGGGAATGCGTAATGTGAAACAGTTCAGGTTATGGGGACATGGGAGAAAGGGGGGGGGGGGGGTGGGGTGGGGTGGAAGAGTCGTATGATACATTCAGTTGTATGTTGAAAATTCACAATGGAGAATCTGACAGGATTCACACCAGCAGGGTCGATCCTTTAACGTACACGTATAATTTTTATATATTAAAAACCACTTAAGCTGATATATACTAAAATTACAGATTACAAACCCCTTTACTTGGATATGGCTAGCGTCAATGTTAGGGTTATGGGTAATATGGGATAGGGATATGCAAAGGAAAAGGCATAGGCATAGGCACAGGTACAGGTAAATACATAGCCATATGCATTGCCCATGCCCATAGGCATAGGAATGAGCAGGGGCATGGGTATGGATATGGGTATGGTATAGGTATAGGTAAAGGTAAAGGTATAGGTATAGGTATAGGTGTAGGTGTAGGTGTAGGTGTAGGTGTA
>NW_026731607.1:790000-872500 GCF_028476545.2 Physella acuta
TATATATATATATATATATATATATATATATATATATATATATATATATATATACATATGTATATACATATATATACATATATATAGCCTCTATGTATAGTCTATGGTTAAGGTTAGCATAAGATTATCCCTTTTTTATTTGGGACTCGATGAAAAATATTATGTTTTAGAGATGTATGAATATATATCTTTATTTTTGATTTTGCATGTTTTGTAGGTGAATATAATTGATACTCTTTGTCAACAGAGCAGCGGATCTGATCAAAACACTGGCAGCCCTATGTAGCATGACATCCCTGTGGTCTAAACTTTCCAAATCTAAACAAACGCTACACAAAATATGTCAGGAGGTCTTCACGAAAGCCAACGAACAATTGAAGGACCAACATCCGGACGTTCACGAGGCACTGACCGTCCATACTTTAATGGTCATTAGGGAGATGTTGAAAAACCTCGGGGAGAAGGAAATCGCCGTGAGTTCATTATGTAGAATCTTAAATAACTTTTGGGCATATTTTAGTTCAATCTTTTTCAAAGGCTTTTATTTAGCTTGCTCATTATTTGTTTATGTGACTCCTCAAATCATTGAATATTAACTATCATATTTGAACAAAGATCGTATGTTATACAACGAAAACCTTTCAACCGTGAAGGTAATGTATTTTCTGTAAGTGAGTGCCCAGTGATTTTTTGTGGCGGTACGCACCAGTAAGGCGTACTGGCACCTTTTTCTATGTGGGGAAAAATTATTACTTTTTATTAACTTTTATTATTAATCTAATATATTGCCAAACCGAAAAGTCTCGAGTTCGAACCCTCTGGCAGATAAGGCTCGTTAGCAGAGGACAGCCACTCTTCTAGGAGAGACAACTCCAAAATCAAACAACTGCTGCCTTGTAGTTTGTTCTTGGTTGGACAAAGGTTATGGAAGTAAATTAAAAAAAAGAAAAGCAGGCTGAAATCGGAGTCAATGGCCTCAATTGCGCATAACCAGTTGACACGTTTCCTTAATTGCGATGCAGGTGTAGTCGAGTTGACAAAAAGCTCATGGTTGATAAATTCGAAAAAAGTCTCGAAGAAGAATGAAGAATCCTTTATAATATAATTATAAAAAAAATTGTTTTAGACATTTAGTATCTTTTCAGTTGTGGTTTAAATTGCAACGAGGGGTGAATGTGTAGTTAAAATTTGGCACTCTATTACTGAGTAAAGGAAAATATTTTTTTACACAAAAAATGCACTGGTTATAACAACATGTAGCTTTAGTAAGGCAACACCAAAATAAAATATATATTTTTTTTACTTTTGAGTACATTTTTTTTCATTAGGGATTTTTTTTTGTTGTGATTCGTGAATTTAATAAAAGCCTTTTTCCTTAAACAATATATTTGTATGTGAGATTTATTTATTTTACGTTAATTCAAAATCGACTACCATGTAATACATATAGGCTATTGTTTATGAATGTGCATTTTGTTCGGTTACCACATTACGACAACCTTGATAATTTCAAGTGATGTAGGAAAATATATTAAACCTAAACAAGTTTATTGATGGTATGTTTGTAAAATATTCTCTACAGAACTACACAAGCAAAATTAATGCATGTGCAAGCGACAGCAATGAAAAGATTAAAAAAGTAGCCAAAGACGTTTTATGGCAGTTGAATAAAAAAAGTAAGAACATTTTTCTAATTACTTTTGTAATTTACTTAATTGATATCGTCATAGAGAAATTAACATTGAACAGCCAGTCGTTAGATAGTCTTGAATTTTCTTATCGAAATCATTTTATCAATTTTAATTACTTAATTTTCTTCCGTCTATCTTAGATACAAATTCATTTGAAGGCGATGAAAATGTACCAAGATTCAGTAAGTTTTAATTAACTTATGTATTTTGTTTTGCTGTTAAAACATTCTGTATCTTTTCCAAACCATTTCTACAAAGAAAACAAAATTCATAAAGATATAGTGATACTATATTTCTTACACTAAAAATAAATTTACGTATAAAATAGCTTCAAACCTAAGATCAAATGTATGTATTTTTAATTAAATATTTTCCTTAATTATTGAAACGTTTTTTACTTCAGATAGCCTACGAAAGAGACATCAGCGTAGAAACTTGCATGTGATGATCAGCTACTGCCACGCTGAGGCTGACTTTGCCAAGAAGGTAATGTGTTGGTTTGATTCATCGCAATGGTAGTTGAACTGTTGACATAATCCAAATGGTAACGTTAAGGTAGAAGCTGATTTAATGGTTACTCTGAAACTGTCACATACACAGTTTAAATTAGGAAATGTAATTCCGACTTAATACGTTAAGAAAGTTTCATTGTTATAGCATGTTAAAATGTGTCTGCTTATCCAGCTGAATAAGAAATTAAATGAATATGGCATCAAGACGTGGATAGATGAGAAAGACATCAGGAAACAAGGGTACTCAACTCTTGACGCTATGGCTGAAGCGGTAGAGAACTCTGCTGTTGTACTCGTTTGTTGCTCCAGGAATTATCTGCAAAGTAGAAGTTGTCAGATGGGTAGGGACATCATTTTTAGTTTTAATATAAATTTATTTAAGGGGGAAGGCTCCGTTAAAAAAAACGTTTTTAATACTCGTTAGAAAACAGTTATTTATTTACAGATTTATTAAGATACATCCGCATATGCTTTTCCACTAAAAAAAATTTTGAAAAAATCTTGGTAACTATGACAACGGCGGCTATCTTGAAAAATTAACCCCTTCGTAGGTTTTCCACCATTCACAAAATATTACATTTTAAGCCCAATAAACAATCAATTCATAATCTTCTTCCATATTTTGGGGCAATCAGCTAAAAATTTTAAGTGTATGTCTTCAAACTAATTTTTTATAAATTTTCAAAATTTGTGTCCGCTCAAAACACTAGTTTTAATGCCCCAAAATTCCCCAAAGTTAAGTGTTTTGAACGGACACAAATTTTGAAAATTCATAAAAAATTAGTTTGAAGATATGCACTTAAAATTTTTAGCTGATTGCCCCAAAATATGGAAGAAGATTATGAATTGATTGTTTATTGGGCTTAAAATGTAATATTTTATGAATGGTGGAAAACCTACGAAGGGGTTAATTTTTCAAGATGGCCGCCATTGTCATAGTTACCAAGATTTTTCCACCAATTTTTTTTAGCGGAAATAACTGTTTTCTAACGAGTATTAAAAAAGTTTTTTTTTTACCGGAGCCTTCCCCCTTAAAACTTCTAATTTTCTTAATAATTGAAAAAAACACATACTTCCACTAAAACATAATTCTTTAATATGAAACCCATTATGATGCAAACATTAATACATTGACGTTTACAGAGGCCGAGTACGCTCATACCCAACACATACCACTCAAGTTCCTGATGGTCCAAGAAGGTTACATGACTCCCACAGGATGGCTGGGGATTTTGCTGCGGGCTCACATGTACTACAATTTTACTCGTAAGTTAAGTTACAGTTTTTACAAAACTATAATACAATGTTTTATAACTCTTGTTTATGTAAGAGGCGTCACGACAATTATGTAACGCACTTCCCACCCAATCTCCCCACACCATCTTACTATACACGGCAAAATGTATTTATATAATCTAGATCAGTAGTTGGTATGTTAAAAATTTATAAGAATTTATTAAAAAACAAAAAAAAAAATAACAAGAAATTCGATCTGCGCAGTAAATCACGTTTTCAAAAATTCTAAATTTAAAAAAAAGAAACAAAAAAACTACGTATTTTTGCGTTTATTGAAAGCACAATAGCAAAAGTCGTGTTTTAGACCCGTAGTGCAATAAAATGTGCAAATATTCGAATTGTAATGTTTTAATATTATTTGAATGGAATTTGTTTCTAGTTCCCCCCAATTTTGATGAGACTTTCGCAACGTTGGTGGAAAAGATCAAGAAAGAATGCAAGGACAATCCAATGGTAACGTCATACTTTTAGCTACATTTGGAACGTAAACGACACAGAAAATTGTGCAAAACATATTACACAATTTACTGCATTTATACATTATTTGCTCGTATAGATCTTCAATATATAAATACTAAGAGTTGTAGCACATCTGCAAATTAAAATATTTAAATTTTACTTTAAAATTATTAGCAGTTAAATGTGATAATGTTACTAAGCGGTGTCTCATAGAAATGGACCAGAACATCTTGTAGCAGTTTTAGCATACATTTTTAAAAAATAATTGAAAGGTCAACTGGTACAGTCAATGAGCATGTCGCCCCAACTCCCCCCCTCCCTCCCTTCTCACTTCAAATATTTTACATTTTATGTTTGGTTTCACTGGCTACAAATTGTAGTGACAGTTAGTTTAAGGATTTTTCCTTATGTTTTTGTCACCCCTCAAATGGTGCCGGCCGTAGCACCCGCCATCATTGTAACACTTATGGCTTGATTTGATCCTGTTCTGGTCAAGTACCAATAGAAAAATATCGCAGTTGAAAGAAGAGCTGATTTAACCGAGAAAATCCCTCCATAATATAATTTAAACAATGAAATACTTTACGTGCCTATAGCATATTGTTTCGTTCGTTCAGCCGTTATAATTTTTTTCTGCAATGAATTTCTTGTACTAAGATCACAACGAATATGTACTTAGGTAAGTTAATCAAGTAATTTGTTTTCAGTAGCTTAGCATGATAGAGTTACCGACAAAAAAACTTTAACCTTTTATTTAAACATTATCTGCATTGTAAAACTGGTATTTTCTTATTTTTAAATATTTTCAAATGTGGATTGATTTACCCCATTTTCTAAACTAGGAATATACACACATTAATTGGCATATTAATCGCTTGCAATTCGATGCTAGTAAAACATCCGGCTATGTGATTTACTATCATTTCATATTTTATTATGTATGATTGTGTGTATATAAGCATAATGTCTTCATTTAAATATTTTTAAAAGTGTTTAAAAAAAAACAATAATTGTATTAAGTATATTTATTTTTGAAAATACAGTCCACAGACTCATGCATACAAAAAAAAAATTAAATGACCACTTTTCAACAGCATTACAATTGAAGAAAAAAAGTTCAATCTTTTTACTGTCAGAATTGCCGAAAGTAAGGAGGATATCAGGAGAAAGTTATCAATGGAACAAGGCACGCATCCCCAATCCTTTCTCACGACAGGCTCTTACTTATTTGACTGCTAGACTGGAACAAGAATAAGATTCAACAAGCGCGCGATTCATTATCTGCTATGGAACGAGAGACTAAATTTATAAACAAAAGCATCCTCCATAGACATTGTAACCAACAATTGAGATGATTTTGTATTTTTTATTGTTTCACATAAACATTTAGGAAGGAATTGGCAATCCAAATTTTCAGGCATATCAAGATTGGCAAGGAGTCGAAAACACACTGGGTACTACAAGAATATTTTTGAGTAAAACGTAAAGCTAATATTTTGACTTGTAGATCAACAGGCAACATGTTGATCAAATGTTGATCTGGGATTTTACGTGGTTGGTGTGGTCAGTTGTATCCTCATCTACTGTTGCTTGCTCAAACTGTTGCACCTGGTGGATCCAGGCACGTCTTTTGGACCTGAGTCCGTGATAATAATTCAAGATTTGTGATAGAGCTGTCGTGCACTATACGTTTTGAATTGCGTTAAGTTGAATACATATCAGCTTACAGTGTCAACAGATAATTTGGCTTGTTAAAGTATTTTCTTCTCAGCGTTTTTTTAAAGAAATGTTGAATTACCAATATGTATAGCTACTTAAAAAAATAAAACACTGAGTAGTCTAGACGGACGTGTGTAAAGTTAATTTTAAATTGCAATAACAGAAATGTAAATGTTATGTATATGATGAGTGATAATTATGTAACAAGACATATTGCCTAAATAAATTATTACTAATATTATACGGATTTTAAAGAAAACATTTTGTGGAACATTATAGCATGTTTATAAACGTGTTCTTCTTTTTATTATCTTACATATTTGGTATCTGAACTCAAGTGATTTTAAATAAATTAAATTGATTAAAGTTTTTTTGTCGGTACGTTTTATATCAGTAATGTAAATGTTTTGAACTTACGATCTAACTAAAGATTGTAAGATAAATAGTTAATATGCTCGTTATCTAAAATTATGATCCATATTTTTATTTTTCCTTATTTTTCATTTCCATAACCATGAACGTTCCATTATATTGTTGTCATGTAGTGCATCGTGCCACGACCAGCTACGGTAGAAGCGCCAACACCTTTGATCAACCAACAGCTGGTAAACCTACCTGAATATCTTTGACATAATTAACATACCATAAATTATACATGAAAAACATGCTTATCAATAACTGTCACTAAAGCAGAAGACAAGCCTTTAATTTACAGTTTCTTTGTATGGGGTATACAATGTTTTTAAATAATCTTTAAAAGTTCTCAATACAATATTTAACCCATGCTTGTCTTTAGTATCAGGAATAATTTTAAAAAATGTAAGCTATTACATTGTAGCAAGACCAAAGAGAGAGAAAATGGGTTCCAGTAATATATGATAAATAAATACCTGAAGTAAATAAACTTGGTCTACTTAAATTATATATGAAAAAGGTGGCGTTATTAATATGTATAGGTTTTTAATAATAACTCTTTTATTTATTATTATTCAATTTGAGTTGATATAAACAACTGTTAAGCATTCCATGTTAAGCATATAATTAAAACAAAAGACATTCATCCAATAAAAGATAACAGAAAAAACGTATTTTCAGGACCGCTACTCTGTTCGCTCCCCTTCACCAGACAGTACTAGATCATTACATGAGGAAGGTACACAAACCATAGTGTACACAGAATTAGAGGTGATTGTCTCATCCTGTCAATATAACCAATCAAACAGAGCATAATTAATGTCGTTAATACCAAATTATAATTAATTTTTATTTGAGATATGTTTTGATGTTTTATGTATACGTATTAATGAAAAAAAATACTTTAAGAAGATTTTATTTCGTGGAATATTATAGCCTTATTTTTATGACTGTTAAATATAATCTTAATATACATATAAAATAATTATTTGTCTGGTTTATTTTTCATAGAACAATTACTATTATTACATTAATTTATTGCAAATTATTCTTCTATATAAATCGAGGATAAGAACGTGGAGACACAGACCGAAGATAAAAAATTGGAAGAAAAAGTCAAGAAAGTAAAGGTTAATATTTAATAAAACATGAATAATGCAATTTTATTTTAAAATTTTGTTTCATTAATGATTCTGTTAGTTAAAGCATATACTACACATAATAAAATGAATAAGCATTTAGTTATTTCTTTTTAATAGAATACAAAGAAAACATTTCTTAACTCAATAATGTTGTATATAATAAATTTTTTTTTCTGCTAATCAGATTACAACCAAAGAGACCCGTCCAGCTAAACCAATAACAGCAATATCTCTGTATAAGGAACTGAAACCAAACGACACTATATTGTGCGTAGCTGTTGTCGGATCTTCATTTTTTTCTTCTTTTAGATATATCGTATAAATTGCTAATCGTAGGAACAGTAGACACTTTCTTAAACAAAAGCATAATTTTCCTAAACCTAATTTGCAAAACATAAAATTACTGCTACTAAATGTAAATGCTGATTAAAAGTCGTCTATAACGTTTAAATTTTCCTCGTTTTTTTTTAAATAAAATAAAAATTACGGAACATTTTCTCCATGTAAGCTTTGAATATTGCTCCCCTAACACATCGTGTTCGCATCTCTTCTTTTTAAATTCCATTCACACCTTGACTTTACTTGCTCTTTTTTCAATTCCGATCAAGTAACAGTTACGATGAAAAGTCTGTATGATGTAAACATATATTATTGATTTGTGAAATGAATATTTGCTCTTACTTGTTCCACAGGCCAATAAATAAACATAAAATGACTGAGGAATACAGCCGAATTTTAACACAGGTTAAATCAAGCGTAAGTTATTTAGATTTTGCTAACGTGAATGATTTGTACAGGTCTGATTTCAGTTCATTATAATAGTCATTTCATAAAGTTTTACTATTGGTAGAGTTTCGTTCTTTGCCCCGATGTTCCCGCGAAAAACATCTACCGCCACCCCCCCCCCCCCCCCCCCCCCCGAACGACATAGAATGTTTGTAGAAAATATATAATTTTACTAGTATCGTGCCCCCAACGGAAAATTTAGTCAGCCCACCTCCCCCACCCGAAATGTTGAATTGTCCTCCTACCTCACAACATTTGGTCATGCCACCTACCAACACTGTCATCACTGACATGGTTAAACCTGCCATAAGTGATCATGTTTAACTTAGTGATCATGTTTAACTTAGTGATCATGTTTAACTTAGTGATTATGTTTAACTTAGTGATCATGTTTTACTTAGTGATCAGGTTTAACTTAGTGATCATGTTTAACTTAGTGATCATGTTTAACTTAGTGATTATGTTTAAATTGGTGATCATGTTTAACTTAGTGATCATGTTTAACTTAGTGATCATGTTTAACTTAGTGATAATGTTTAACTTAGTGATCATGTTTAACTTAGTGATCATGTTTAACTTAGTGATCATGTTTAACTTAGTGATCATGTTTAACTTAGTGATTATGTTTAACTTAGTGATCATGTTTTACTTAGTGATCAGGTTTAACTTAGTGATCATGTTTAACTTAGTGATCATGTTTAACTTAGTGATTATGTTTAAATTGGTGATCATGTTTAACTTAGTGATCATGTTTAACTTAGTGATCATGTTTAACTTAGTGATCATGTTTAACTTAGTGATCATGTTTAACTTAGTGATCATGTTTAACTTAGTGATTATGTTTAAATTGGTGATCATGTTTAACTTAGTGATCATGTTTAACTTAGTGATCATGTTTAACTTAGTGATCATGTTTAACTTAGTGATCATGTTTAACTTAGTGATCATAGTTAACTTAGTGATCATGTTTAACTTAGTGATCATGTTTAACTTAGTGATCATGTTTAACTTAGTGATCATGTTTAACTTAGTGATCATGTTTAACTTAGTGATCATGTTTAACTTAGTGATCATGTTTAACGTAGTGATCATGTTTAACTTAGTGATCATGTTTAACTTAGTGATCATGTTTAACTTAGTGATCATGTTTAACTTAGTGATCATAGTTAACTTAGTGATCATGTTTAACTTAGTGATCATGTTTAACTTAGTGATCATGTTTAACTTAGTGATCATAGTTAACTTAGTGATCATGTTTAACTTAGTGATCATGTTTAACTTAGTGATCATGTTTAACTTAGTGATCATGTTTGACTTAGTGATCATGTTTAACTTAGTGATCATGTTGAACTTAGTGATCATGTTTAACGTAGTGATCATGTTTAACTTAGTTATCATGTTTAACTCAGTGATCATGTTTAACTTAGTGATCAGGTTTAACTTAGTGATCATAGTTAACTTAGTGATCATGTTTAACTTAGTGATCATAGTTAACTTAGTGATCATGTTTAACTTAGTGATCATGTTTAACTTAGTGATCATGTTTAACTTAGTGATCATGTTTAACTTAGTGATCATGTTTAACTTAGTGATCATGTTTAACTTAGTGATCATGTTTAACTTAGTGATCATGTTTAACTTAGTGATCATGTTTAACTTAGTGATCTTGTTCAACTTAGCCGTGGCCTAGGGGTAAAGCGCTAGACTGCTAACCATAGAGTCTCGAGTTTAAATTTGGGTTTAAGTTAGTAGAACTTCCCCGAGTTCACCCAGCTCTGATGGGTACCTAACTCATGTCAGGGAAAGCAAAGGTGGCTGTCTATACTGCTGACCACATTATCCATTGTATACCGAAGTAATTGTGACTGATGAACCCTACTTCGTTTCCTCCTCTGCCTTGGGTACTAAAATTGAGAAGATAATGAAATACCATTTTAGGTTAATTAACAGTATCAGTACACTATACATGCGGCAAATCACATTCTTTATTCAAAATTTCACATATTGTATACAATTGTATATATATAACAATGGATTATATTGATATATCTTTATTTTGTATGTGTATGTACTTGCCTCAAATACTGGTATGTATTACTTGATTTGAGATGCACTTTTACACTCTACATGATATATAATGTCAAAATCTTCCATCTAGACTTTTAGAGTGAATTAACACATAAAAAATGATACGTGTATCAACAGTAACGTTGAAATTAACTATCTTCCACGCAGAACCTGGGCTTTAAGTACACGATGAAAACCTCCGGCCAGGTGTCCAACAACAGGGTCAAGCTCCAGGACACGCTGACCATCACGATGGACGCCCCACCCTGCTGCCAGCACAAGGGCTACAACCACGCATGCGCCAAGTGTGCCGAGCTCAACAAGCGGTTCCAGGCCATACACGGCGCCTACTGCAACAAAGTCTGTACCCACTTCCAGTCCTTGATGCTATTTTTAGATCTTATCGTGTATGCTTATTCTAGTACAATAAAAATAAATGATAATAAACGTTTCTGAGTTTTTTCTTTCATATTTATTTTTAACTGCACACTTCACTTATAATACTATTGGCAATTATTATTTTATTTAAAAGAAAATCGAAATCTACGAAAGAAAATTAATCTTTGTGATTAAACAGGTTTTTTTTACCTGCTAGATGAAATACTAATTTTAACATCGGAAATTACTTGAGTGAGTCAGCAAGTATTTTGTAAGCCATTCGAATGTCGTACAAAATACATGCTGACTTACAACAGTCTTTACCATATTGTTATTAAAATACATTTCTATTTGTTTTTCATTACAATGAATTGTAACGCTAACTGTACATTATTTAAACACGTACAATAAAATGAGGAAATAAATCAAATATTATTCCAATATATTCGACGTTGTGAAATATTGCGACAAACCTTTTCTATATTTTGCCGGTTTAACTTTTGAAAACAAGTGTTCTAAATGTTTACATTGTTTTTTCTAATCATCAGAGTTCAGGAGCAACAAAATGAGCCAAGGATATGGGTGCATCAGATGGGTGTTATCACAGATAAAACGGTTGTTAAAACAGATTGTCATTCTTATTTTGTTTTAGAAATCTTTTTGTAACTAGCAACTAAAATAAACATATAAAATAAACATAATAAACATAAATAAACATAAAAAATAAAAAATAAACATAAACAAATAAAATAAACATGTTGATATCGTTACTAAATGTAATTTAAATTTTAGTAAGGTATATAAACTAGTATTAATTTTATACCCTTCAAGAATGTATAGAATAATAAAAGAAAACAATAATGTATATACTAATTAATGAAAGTAATAGAAAAATTAACGATCACATTCATCCTAATTTTTATTGAAATGTATACTATTCAATATTTAAAGTTTGAATATTTTTGAAACAATAGTATCTGTAAAAGTTCAAGTAGTTACATAATCAAGTGATGTATAACGGATTAGAGAAGTACATTTTATAACTTTTTATATATTAAGATTTTTCCATTACGAAAAACAACTATATTTACGGTATTACTTTTAGTGAAAAAGATAAATGAATTGTCGAATGAGTTAAATGTATAAGAAATACCATTTTTGCTTTATTAAACTTGTTTCATGAATGTGATTATGTATTTTTCAGTCTAAACTGTAGTGTATTACATTGAAACTATATATTTTAAATAATATATTTGTTTTGATGTGTTAATATCTAATTAAAATATTATTACTGTTTGTAAAAATCATGTACATAGTAAATAAAAAATACAATATTTTATTATGTCATCTCTTTATTTAAAGGTGCCACTGGACTAAGATGACGGTAATGGATGATTACATATTTTAATAAAGTTTCAAGATTTCTTACTTGAAACCATTTCACAATATAAATAATATATATATATATATATATATATATATATATATATATATATATATATATATATATATCTGTGTGTGTGTGTGTGTGTTTGTGTGTAAGACCCGTTTATTTAGTTTGTTTCACTACATTTACAAACCCATTCGCTTATAAGAATCTAAATGAAACTTCAAATAAAGCTAACCGCTTATTATTTCAGAGAATCCTTAAAAAATGTAACACTTAATCAATACCAAATTCTGCCATTTCATACGCCTGCAGAGATCTGCGCTTTTAATTTCAAAGTTGAGAAACCAAACCGCGGCTGCATGGTTTATGCTGCGATTTGACATTGGACTAAAATTAAAGTATTAGAAATAGCATTAAGCCTTCAAGAGGTGCATAAGATTTATTTGTAAAGACATAAAAGTATCACGTAAACACACAAGGTGTCTGATATACGTCAACACACAAGGTGTCTGATATAAGTGAACACACAATGTGTCTGATATAAGTGAACACTGTACTGTGCAGACCGCCACAAGTCGATTATATAACTACTAACACAACTGATAAGAAGACACGGGGGGGAGGGGTGCCTCAGGACAGGATAACAAGGTGACAATTTAAACTAGTATTTAACATGGTAGACTTTAATGCTGATGACCGTAGTTGTATACATTCAGTTCCCATTTATAATGTGTTTCTTATTTGAACAACTGTCCAAATCAATGGGACTATCGTTTCAATAACCAGCGGTACTGCCTATATACCGTGTAAATACTGTTTTGAGTGCTAGTTGGTAAAACTTCTCTTTGTGTACTTACATTCATCAAATATTGTTATGGAAGAGTTTTATGCTTACGTAGATTCTACCGATTGCATATCAGCATGATTATCAAGTTAGAATTTTTAATGTGTAGTCTACTATTTGTTTTTTAACCGGTGGATTTATGAAACAATTTCCCATTTATTAGCTTAATATTTGGACTATACACAAGGAACATTCTTTTTTTTTAAAATTGGAGTACGTAACGAGCAATGACTGTAGTAGTAAAATTTTAATTGAGAAAGGTATGTGGATTTGAAGTTAAAAAGAATAGTTCAAAATAATTAATAGCGCTTTTTTTTTTAGAAATGTGTTTTAGTTGAATTGTGTATGTTTTAAATAAATATAATATAGAAAAAGTAAAACAAGTAGGCCTAAGTAGACCTATACTTTAGTTAAAAAAAAAAAAAAAATACTATTCTATTGTTTTTTTATATAATTTTTTAAGCAAAGCTTTATTTTAAATTATCTGAAATGAATTGAATTAAAAAAAAATAAAAAAATTAAAATTAAAGTTTATCTAGACTACTTTTTTATGCTCGAAATCTAAAAGAAAAAAAAAAAAACATTTCATCAAAGTTTCAAAGTTGTGGGTAATGCTAATCATAGTACTTGGCTTTAAATTAAAGTTAGAGACAGAACAACACCTGGGTTCTTTTCAGTTTTTTTTTTATTATCGTTGTCTTAGATATTAATCACATAAATATTTTAAATGTTATTGATAGTTACGTGCAAACTTTGAAACATGTTCATCAATAACAAATCAAAGAAACTTATCATGATGGTTTAATTTCATCTAAACGTTTTAAAAAAATATATATATTTCTAGCAACGCTTATGCATCTAATTTAACATCTGAAGTCACAATTAAACAATGGGGACTGGAGCCAGTATGGTTGATAAAGCTGGTGAGTAGTTAAACAAACATTGTGTAAACTAACAGAAATGTTGCTAAACATAAATTAAATCTTATATTTTAAATGTATGTAACTAAATATCAATTTAAAAAAAAACGCATTCTATTTAGATTTTTTTCCCATAAAATCTTTATTCCAAAAATGTAATGATATATTTACTTTGATCTTTAGAAAGAATTCATCAGTTCGAAGATCTAGAAGATCGAATTCAAGATCTCAAACTCCCAAAGTCGAGCGAAGAAAAACTTCTACCCTTGATTCGGTACAACACGGAACATTTTTATTTCTTCAAACTTGCAGTACAAAGCGTGTTCCTCTTACACACCAACAGTTACATGCGATGCAACGAAGTTCTGACACACCTTTACAACTGGTCACTGTACGAAATTTCAAAGTCTGACGAGGTCGCTTCTTTGTTTGAAGAATTTCTCAGCGAGATCTCCTTCTGTAATGTCGGATTCAAGAAATACAAAAGTCTGCTACAGACTTTTAAAATTAAAAGTTTCGGAGAGGCTAAGAAGATTGAACTCCCAGAAGACAATAAAAAAGTTGTGCCTGCGGAGGTACTAGAAGTTGTTCTCAATCTCCGGCGTATTTGGCTGTTGTTTTCTAGACCAGGCAAGAAGTTCGCCAAGCAGCTGGCGTCGTTTGGTGTGGTGTATGAGCTAGCTATGGAGATTCGCAAGATGCAGGCTAATGACGAGAACCTTACAGAGGTAAGTCAACCTTTGTCTACTATAAATATAGTTTGTATGCGCTGAGTTTATCCAGTTCCAATAAATAACTGACTGACATAAGGGAATGTTAATTATATATTCTCTTGACTCTGCTCAAAAATATATAATCTCTATGTAGTCTAGCTTAACATTTTCTACGCCTATTTAAAAGACAAAATGGCAGTTAAATTATTTAATTTCTAAAAGTAAAATTTAAGTTTTCGGTACCACATAGTTAAAACATCAAGCTATCAAATCTATTTATACATTTTTATTTTGATAATGAGAACAGGAGGACTACGCCGCGACAGAAACAGCTTTTGGAATTATCCTGAACATCGCCAAGATGAAGGAGAAACCTATAGCCATGAAGGACTCCAAGCTGTTGAACGCGTTAGACAAAATTGTTGGCAATCAGAGCGGTTACAGTAAGTTACATGCAGAGTCCTCGTCCTTACTTTTGTTATTTTGACCTACTATGTGTAACTATGTGTAAACAGTGTTCTATTTATAGATGGGTCCTTGGTAACAAGGCACATTTTTCTTTTCATAGACGTTCATAGAGCGAAATAATTCAATCATTGTTAAATCGAAATATACCAATAAATGGCATTTCAAGGCGTCATTCATTGGTTAGTAAGGTTCAGCGATGATTTACTCTGTGGACTACAAGCACGTTCACTTCGCCCAAACTTCACCTACATTACGCCCAATTGCGATAAGATCTCAATTAGGCGAAGTAAAGATCATTTTGTTGAAATTTTAAAATACAAATCAAGCCAGCCCAAGTACTGTTATACGGTAGTAGCTTCAATTCCACAGAGGTAAATAAATTGTTGAGTGGTTAGTGAACAGACTTTACAATAGAGGTATAACATAGTTTAAGAAAAAGAAATGGCTTTATACGATTTCAATGCAGGCTATTACCTATGTTGTTCAATATCTACTTTAATCTTAAGTTGATTTAATTGGACTATGGGATTTACTAGGATTGAATAGATCAAAATGTCTCGCTTTAAAACTATTTTTATTCAAAACTTCTAGTGTATGAAACGGTTTAAATATATTCCTCTAAGTTATAATGATTTTAAGCTACATAATAAGTATTTTATGCAACTTAAATTTAATTGTAAAATTAATCATTTCCTATATCATGGCTTTTTTTTGTGAGGCAGTAACTCTATTCCACCCACACACCATACACACAAATCCCTTACAGTCTAGCATTGTTTTGCCGGCAGTTTGTTTCTAGCTTAAAAAATTGCTTCATTAAGACATACCCCATGGGGACCTCGCTAGCAGAAGCTAATAGTGCGATAAGGTGGCAGTCTTTGTTTACATTAGACCAGGGGTCTCAAAACTTTTCAGTCCGACGGGCGCATTAAATATCTAATTTTAGTTCGGGGGCCAGTTTTTTCCATGCATGTCTTTGATTTATCTTGGTAAAGTTGCTCAGCCATCACCAACAAACGTTTTTTCTGTGGACAAAAAGATCCCCGCCGGATGCGGGCCGTAGTTTGGAGACCCCTGCGTTAGACAATAAAACTGCAGTAGGGCATTACCCCCCTGTCGATTCCGAATTAAAACCAAGTGTTAAAGGCACACATACACACACACACACAAACACACACACACACACAACACACACACACACACACACATATATATATATATATATATATATATATATATATATATATATATATATATATATATATATATATATATATATATATATATATATATATATATATATATATATATATCCTTACAATTTAATTTTTCCCCCAACAGTCCTGAACGTCATGGCCCTAGTTATCCTTGTACTCAGCACTGACGGCGCCATGAAGCGACGTATCCCACCCTGTGAGCACCAGATAGACCCGCTCTTGTTGCTTACCATGAGCGCCTTGAAGAACAACAACCATACAGAAAACCCAACGTAATTATATACATATGTATATATATATATATATATATATATATGTAACTAGGGTAGGCCTAGCTACTAGTTACAAATCTGATAACGAACGATAAGCCGAGACGCAGTATTACAGTCTGACGCAACATAGCAGGTGGCTTATTGGATCGGACTGATAACAATCTCAAAGCCAACGCGTGCTATTTTGGGAAACGGTACGAGGGGATTCAGACGGCCTGTCAACTTTGATTGATAGGATGCAGATGTTATTTCACGGACTGTACGTTAGAACTGCGCAACTAGTGGTCGGAGACATCGAGTACAAGTATCGATTACGGAGGAATACAAGTACGAAGACGAGTACGGATACAAGGGATAAATAGGAGGGGACGGCTGAACTCGTTCTCTTCCCTCTTCATCGCTCGCTTTAGATCAGTCAGTCTGTGTGACATATCAAGTTGGTTATATTGTGTTAAGAAGGACAATAGACATGTGGATTCAGTTATATGAAGCCTAGTGAGGACTGTTAGGGGTCAGTTGATTCAGACTATTATTGTGAAACATTCCTGTTGATTCATTGTGTTATATTGAAGCATTTCTTGATTCATGTAATAAAAGGATCAATAGCGAACCTGCATCTTCGAGTCTTTCTACTGTAGTCGATGTTGTGTAGCATGAGTGGTTCAACTCGTTACAATTGGCGTTGTCGGGCAGGATAGACTCGGGGAAGGTCACATATATATATATATATATATATATATATATATATATATATATATATATATATATATATATATATATATATATATATATATATATATATATATATATATTAAGGTTAAACTTATTATATTATCCCTTTTTTATTTATACTTCGATGTCGATATTATGTTTAGAGTTGTATGAATGTGTATATTTATGTGTGTTTATGTTTTATAGGTGTTTACTACTTATATTGTTTGTCAACAGAGCAGCGGATCTGATCAAAACACTGGCAGCCCTATGTAGCATGACATCCCTGTGGTCTAAACTTTCCAAATCTAAACAAACGCTACACAAAATATGTCAGGAAGTCTTCACAAAAGCCAACGAACAATTGAAGGACCAACATCCGGACGTACACGAGGCACTGACCGTCCATACTTTGATGGTCATTAGGGAGATGTTGAAAAACCTCGGGGAGAAAGAAATCGCCGTGAGTTCATCAATCAGAAAAACTTAAATACATTTATAGTTTTCACTTTATTCTATGGAAAACTAAAGAACATTGGCATTATTTACTAATGTGTGTTTGGTAGTTTTACCAATGACTATGAAGGTACATGAATAAAAGTTATGACCTAATTATTACGTCTGCTAAATTCTTCCTTGTAGTGCTACTCACACAAAATTAATGCTTGTGCAAGCGACAGCAACGAGAAGATCAAAAAAGTAGCCAAAGACATTTTGTGGCAATTAAATAAGAAAAGTAAGATGATATTTCTAATTACGTATGTGAATAGTAATCTTCAAGACAAAATAAATCACAATAACTTTAAAATGAACATTATAGATAAAATATTAAAGTTTTTTATTGAATAAAGTGTTTACAATTTCTTTAATGTACCCCTTCTATTTCAGATACCAACTCATTTCAAAATGATGAAAACATACCAAGAACAGGTAAGTTTTCATTTCCGTATATATTTCCTTTCAACAAAGATGTAAAGACCTGCTCATACGGTAGAGCACACAACTGCTTACACGTTCTTGGGTCCAGCGAGCTGATTTCCAATAAACTTACGCAATAGTTTTCTATGTTTCCAATTTAAAAAAAAAATCATTAGGATTTGATGATTTTCTATGTAGGGCAGCAAACTTGAAGTATCTTTCGCTTGTGTGTGTTTTCTCGAAAATCGGAAAACGTTTTGTCACAAAGTGACTAACATTTATATAGCCAGATTACACTGCAAGTGCCATACCAACACTTGCTATCTTTTACGTATTTAATCATAGTGATTTGACCAGTATAATATTTCAGCCGACCGACGGAAGAAACAGCAACGTAAAAATGTTCACGTGATGATCAGCTACTGTCACGCTCAGGCTGACTTCGCCAAGAAGGTAAAACTAAACTTTACTAAATGGAAACTTTTTTAAAAATGATACTATTTGTTAACATTTAATTATAACTATACAATTTTTAACGAAATGTTCGATCATCAATTGTATTATTTATTTTTTATTTTGACAATTTGATATTATATATATATACATATATATATATATATATATATATATATATATATATATTATATATATATATATATATATATATATATATATATATATATATATCGTCTACTTATCCAGTTGAACAAGAAACTCAATGATAATGGCATCAAGACATGGCTAGATGAGAAAGACATCAGAAAACAAGGGTACTCAACTCTTGACGCCATGGCTGTAGCGGTAGAGAACTCTGCTGTTGTTCTCGTTTGTTGCTCCAGAAATTATCTACAAAGTAGAAACTGCCAGATGGGTAGGACCCCCATCTGTACATTTAGTTTCTTTTTATTTTTGAAATGTGCTTGTGATTTTTAAAGTATTATTTTCTTTGCTTTTAAATTTAAAAAACATCTAAAAAATAAAATTTTCTATCGAAGTTGAATTGGTGAAAATATATGCTCACAATAAGAAATAAACCAATCTTCTAATAAAATTAATTACTGCATGAAATATTATGACGACCGTATTTTCCCAGAGGCCGAGTACGCCCACACCCAGCAGATTCCACTCAAGTTCCTGATGGTTGAAGAAGGTTACCTAAAGCCCCGAGGTTGGCTGGGGATTTTACTGCGGGCTCACATGTACTACGACTTTACACGTACGTTTGGTTCTACTTTTAGTCTGAGTACAATTGTACTTGCATATAGTAAATATGTGTTTTTAGTCTGAGTAGAATTATACTTGCATATAGTAAATATCTGTTTTACCACGTTGGCTTTGGTACATCCTTTTGTCTGATCTGTGATTAAGTAGTTGTATATGAATGTCATTCATTTTGTTTTTTAAAGATTTATCATCCTGTGCCTAAATTTTTACTCTCAAACTCAGTCCCGCCCAGGTCTTCAAAATGTAAGTGGTAAATGTGCTAGATTGCTAACCACGAAAGTCTCGAGTTTAAATCCGGGTTCAATTATTAGAACTTTCGTGAGTCCACCCAGCTGTAATGTGTATCTTATTCGTGTTTTGTTAAAGTAAAGACGCATTGTCTAAGTGCGAACCATACCATTCCTTCTTATGTCGTGGTCATGAAACATAAACTGTATTTCACCTGACCGATGGATATTTAAGTCTGCAAGGGTAACTTTATTTACAGACATACAATTTATGTTGCGTGTACCTGAACGTTAAAATACTTTACTTAAGAAATATTTTACTGGAATTTGTTTCTAGTTCCCCCAAAGTTTGACGAGACGTTTACAACGTTGGTGGAAAATATCAAGAAAGAATGGCCTGACAATCCCGAGGTAAAACATCAATTATAACTAAACGACAATACAAAAGTGTGAGGAATGCAGATGTAAAGTTGTATTTAATCACAATAATACTCAACATTTGTGCCTCAGATGTTATACAACAATTGTGCCCGAATGTTACACAGTATTTTGTGACCCACATTTTATACATGTTCCATCACATTTATACTGTAGATTTTACACATGTGTGCTAAATGTTTTACACAACATGTGTATAAATACACGCCACTAGCTGGTAACATATAATAAAAAAGATATGGCTTACTGAAAGTTTGTAAAGTTACTTTATATAAGGTTAACACAATTACTCAGCATGACTTTTTTACTACAGAGGCTCTAAGGACCGCTCACACATATAATAATAGACGTTTCTAGCATTAAGTTTTGACTTCAATAAAGATGTAATATGTGTACATTAAAATCTATATCTAAAAATTGTAATATGTAATTAGAACACATTCAACTATTGTTGAAACCGATCAAAGTAAGTAATTGTAACAACCCTAACCTTATCCCAAGAATGGGGAGCCGAACGTTTTCACGAAAGACATTGCCCGAATGCCGTTTGCCCGAAGGCCAATTTCCCGATTCGGGCAAAAGTCCACTCGGGAAATCGGCCTTCGGGCAAACGGCATTCGGGCAAGTCTTTCGGGAATTTGTCGTAGACCCCCAAAAATATTATTTTAACAAATGTTTAGCATAAACATCACGGTTCTAACGAAAGTCGATCACAAGCTATGAAATATTTCCGTTAACTTTTTCATAAATTGAGAAAAAAATTCGAAACGAACGCACATTTCGCTCAATTAACCGTTATGACTTTTTTTTTAATTTCTTTACATTGAATGTCTTGTATTAGGATCAAACCATATTTGCATAAAGGTAAGTAAACCAGGTACATCTTGTTTTCTTTTCTCCATTAGATAACTTTATTGTAGGCCCTACATGCCGACAAAAAAACTTTAAAACTTTTTTAAAGAACCTTTGTAAGACTAAACTTTTTAATTGATATAAGTATTGTGAAATGTAGCTTAATTAATTCATCTTTATAAAAATAAGCAACACACAAGAAAACTCCTTGCTTAATAATTTTTAAATTTTAATGTTAGAAATAAAATTAGTTAGTAACATATTTTGTATCAGTCTATGTAACTTAGCAAGTCTACAGATAAATATTTGAAAGATGTGTTTAAGAAAAATAAAGTGTTTGTGTATTTAACTTTTTAAATACATTTACAGACTCGAGATTTCAATTAACGGCCTTTAAAATAATTAAAGCCCGCTTTAAAACTACATACAAAAATGGAAACATAAAATATTATCTCCCTTTTCTATCGAGAATGGTGCGAAAAAAATAGCTGAACTGAAAAAATCTATTGATGGAAGAAGATGCTGCAAAGTTTTTAAACCCATATATCTTTATCAGTTATTGTAGCCTATTTATGCAGTTAATATTGTATTTGTTTTACACACCACCGAGGAAGGAATAGACAAACAAAAAATGCTGCTTCAACAAGCATTGACCAGTAGTGGAAAACACACCACGTTCAAATGGATTTCTAGCTTAGTAAAAAGTTATATTTACTGACCTTTAGATCTGTTATCTAAAATAAGTAGAGTTCATCTGCTGACGTCACTTCGACATAAAGCCTAAATGAATAATATGTGCAGTTCTGATGCACCTCTGATTTTACTTTCATAAAGTGAGTCAGGTACACATAAGGGATGTGTGGAATCATAAACTTCCTCAAGACTCGAGTCTTAGATTCGCATTTGAGGTTTTGAGCTATGCAATATACAGGCTTTAAGTTTAAATGCTATGTGTAATGTAAAGCGTTTTGTGTCAACAACATGTTTGTGTTTAAATTTACTTTCAACGATATGTAAATACTAACTACTACAAGTGCAATTGCAAAATGTATTTCTACTTTTAATTATTTTATTGAACATATGATGGTGTATAAATCTATTAAAATAAATTTTTAAAATTAAAATAAATTGTAATTTAACAAAGTAATTTATAAGTATATAATATGTGTAGAATTACATACATATACATAAAGTGTACGTAAATGTAACTCATATTCGTAGCATTCATCAAATCAGTCTGGTGCATTATACTGAATTTTATACGTGTGTTCTTTTTTTTACTGACTTACATATGTCATATCTAAATTCTAGTTATGCTAAATTAATTTAGCTGATTTAAATTTTTTTTGTCGGCATGTTAATTATCAGTACTTTTAGTGATGTAAACATGTAGAAAAATAAAAGATTAATAATATTATCACGATTAACGCTTGGCTATACTTTTGTATTGTAGTGCATACCATCACGACAAGATGATCCTGGCCCTGAAAGGGTTGGGTAGTCAACAGGTAATCTTGATATATTTGACATAATTGTTATAACGTTAGCGTGGTCGGGTCTCTATAGCTAATTGGTTGCTCTACCGAAAAGTCCCGAGTTTGAACCCCCTGTCTAGGAAACAGTAGCGTTGCGAAGGGGGGGGGGGCGCGGGGGGGACATATGTCCCCGGGCGCCGACCTTATGGGGCGCCAAAATGGGTTGGAAAAATAAATTGAAAGGTTGAGGGGGGTGTAAAATCGAAAGTTTGAGGGGGGGGGGTGCAAATGGAAATCTCAAGGGGGGGGGTGCAAATGGAAATCTCGAGGGGGGTGCAAATGGAAAGTTTGAGGGGGGGGGGGTGCAAATGGAAATCTCGAGCGGGGGAGGGGGGTGCAAATCAAAAAGTTTGTCCCCGGGCTCCGGGAAGGGTCGCTACGCCTCTGCTAGGAAAGACAACTCCAAAACAAAATAAATGTTGCCTTGTAGTTTGTTCTTGGTTGCACAAAAGCTATCGATACAAATTCAAAAAGCAGGCTGAAATCTGAGTCAATGGTCAATATTGCGCATTATAAGTTGACCCGTAATACTTAATTGTGTTGGGGGAATCCCTTCCAATACTATAAGATGATATAACATAACACATATAGGAAAAAAAACGATCAAGCAAAAATAACACAAGCGTATTCCCATCTATTGCACTTTTATCTTAAAGGCGCTCTTTTATTTCTGGAAAAATTTAAATGAATTTTAACTGCTGTTAGAATCGATTCACTTATCTTGAGACCAGTGTTTAGGCGAAGTTGTTAGTTATGTGAAGCGTATTTTTGGGGTAGACATTTGTAATAATCTGTTGGATAATGTAGACATATATAAAGCAGCCTATCCTGTGATCTACGTTTGTACCTAAATAGCACCAACACAAAAAGCAAGCCGGCACTTCAATGTTTCATCTTTTTGTTATATAATTTATTTTATCGACAAACTATATTAATGATAATGTCAGTAAGTAGCTTCAACCTAGGTTACCTTACACCATTTATAACTCAATATTTTGGGTCCTAGCCTGAGTATTGTTTTCTACTAGACCCTTTACTGCCAGAAGTATTTATCTAAGATTAAGTTGGTTGGAATTTACTGTCCCAAAACTATATAGATTGGACGAAATTCTCCAGGTTTAAAATAAATTTTATAATTATAGTAAATTAGTTCAGTTTCAAACTTTCTTTTTTTAAATTATATATAATTTCATGTAGCTTTATTCATATTTGCTTAGGATATACATTTTAGGATTCTTGTTTTTAATTAGTTTGAAACAGAGGCGTAGTGACCCTTCCAGGCGCCCGGGGACAAACTTTCGATTTGCACCCCCCATCGAACTTTTCATTTGCACCCCCCCCCCCCTCAAACTTTCGATTAGCATCCTTCCTCAAACTTTCACTTTGGCGCCCCCCCTAAGGTCGGCTCCCGGGGACATATGTCCCCCCCCCGCCCCCCGCCCCCCTCGCTACGCCTCTGGTTTAAAATAACTATTTTATTTAACTCCCATCTAGACGCTATATTTAATAAGTATTGTATTACGAAACCAGTAACGTTTCGCCTATAATGTTGACTATACTCATCAAATAACGATAACTGAAAAATACTGTTTTTTCAGGAACAATTTTTTGTTAGCTCCCCTTCACCAGACAGTACTAGATCAATGCATGAGAAGTGTACACAAACTATGGAGGTTATAGATTTTGAGGTAATTTGTGATTCTCGATTCTCAAACATACAATGCGTAAAATCATTGTAAATAGCTCATCAAAGTCATTGAACAGCAATATTATCTTAATTACGAAATAACGATTTTTTTTTAAATTTTAAAATTTAGTCCTGTTTATTTAAAAAATGAAAGAGATACATTATATGTATATAGAGATATAAAATAAAATAAAAAAAGCGTTACTATTCGTATACCAATACCTTAATGCAAATGCAAATGATGTAAAAATTTACATAACAGGATGAGAACGATGCTGAGACACAAACTGAAAACAAAAATATGAATGGCAGGGGCAAGAAACGTAAGGTAAACATTTTAACCTGATTGTGTTAAAACTGTATTTCAGTTAATTTTATATGAATCTTTTACACACAAAAATGGCAATTTTGTATTTCTAAACACATTTTTATATAGTTAAAATGTATGTCAAATAAACATGCGTTTTGTTACTTCCGGGCAAAAAAACACATGATGCTACTTGTTTTTTTTTTAACCAAAAAACTATTTTTATGTAAAAAGGACGTTTTTTCTTTCTTATTTCTGTGATTCAGAATCCAGCTAAAGTGACACCGCCAACAAAAACATTCTACGCCTCTAACGTACTGGAAGGGCTTAAGCACGGCCGTACTCTATCATATGTAGCTTTAGTGTCTCTTTGTGCTGTTCTATTAGCTGTTTAGGTTGTAGTACGGCGTATGCACAACTTGAAACGTTAGTAGATTTTTAAAAAAATTCTTGATGAAGCCCTTTACATTTAGATCTGTCCTAGAAACATTTTACAGACAATATTTTTATACTCATATATAGAAAAATGTTAGGCAATACAGTTGTTACAATACTGATAAATAAAGCTAAAAACTTATGCTGCTTTTCTGCAGATCAATACAATTGACTGATGACCACATTAAAATGTTAACAGGGGCTCATTCAAACGTAAGTTGATTTCAAAGTTTCTATAGTTACATTCTTCACACGATAGCAATTCATCACAAGTAACATGTATTATGCCTCAATTAAGGTTTTTATTTAGTATATGAATCGGCAACTGATTTTGTAAATTAATTGCCTCTAACAACTACTAAGATAAAAATAAAGTTTAAAGTCAAGACCAGTTCACCAACCAACCAAAAAAAAAACACACACACAATGTGTGTATTTTTAGATAAGTTACCACACAAAGAAAAAACTATTCTATTTTATTTTATATTTAAACATAGAATAGCACATAATTTACCTCTAAACTTATAGTACATACGAGTAAATTGCAATTCAAATTATATTTTATGTTCATCTATTTGATTTAAATTTAAGTAACTCGCCACTACAGCTTGATGATTTAATTTTGTATCATAAGTAATGTTTAAAGTAAAACAATCTCTCACGGACAGAACGTCGGGTTTAGCTACACTATAAAAACCACAGGCCATGTCTCAAATAACGAGGTCAAGCTGCAGGACTCGGTGACCATCACGTTAGACAAACCTCCATGCTGTCAACACAAGGGTTACAACTACGCATGCGCCAAGTGTGCAAACATGAACAAATAGTTCCAGGCTGAACTTAGCGGATACTGCAATCAAGTCTGTACACAAAACGTATTTGGTTTTAGTGTATAATTTTTGTTTGTTCTTGATTTATTTCAATTAAAAATGGAAATAAAATGCATGTGTTTTGTTTCATTTTTCAAATATTCTTATTCGATATTAATAGTAAAACTGTGGGGGAGATAGGGGGGGGGCTTAAATTCAAGTATCATGTGACTGTGTCAACACGTTAAGCGCCTTATGGCTTGTTGTCGCCGATATCATTCTGCTTTGACTACTGAATTAGTTACAATAAAAGTTGTTTGAAGTTTTTGTTCGATTAATGACTATTCTCTTCTAAAAACTTGGAGCTTTATGTGCCCGGGATCAGAACTCTTTATTATCAGAGTTCTCCATACATTAAGTAATATGTTTTTTTTTACTGATTTCATTAGAGCATAAACTAAACAAAGCAAGACTTAATATTGGGAATAAATTAAAAAAATAATTATTACTGTACGATTAAAATAAAATGTCCAAAACAACAACCCCTTAACAAACTAAATGTATTTAAAACATAATTTTATTACAGTATTAATTTTGTTTTACAATTACTAAAAATTAATAATAAGTCATGGCTTTTTCTAGCATTACAAACGCCGTGCAGCTTGACAACGTATCTTCAAAAACTTAATGTCCTTTATAACATATACAATCTGACTAACTGTTGTAGGTACAAATGCCTTTTTTTTTTCTACAGAGTTCATGAACAAGGATGAAGTGAAAAAACGAATAACGCTTGAATATGGACATTTTTTTTAAAGGTTTTGATAGTAGTTAAACCTGAATGTGTACAATGATTTTATTTTAAAAGGTTAATCTGTTGTTATTTTAAACGTGATTCTTTATGGATTTAATTTTAATTTTTTTTTTTTTACTTTAAGAAAATTATCTATTTTAAAGCTTAGAATAAATAACTATTTCAAAAATTAAAAAAAACCGAGCGTATAGTATAGAAAAAATACCTTCAAAATTCTCTAATGCGGATCTCGGGCTTAGGTTCCCAGCGCGACTTTGAGTCAATCAAATTTTGACGGGTAACTGACTAGTGTTGGGGAAAGTATAGCCATTATGCTGGTCATACTACCTCTTTGTATGCTGAGTTCGGTGAAAGCTACTTCATCTACCCCATATATTGTTTATATCCGATCGAAACAAAACATTCGCTAATTAACGAAATACAATTAATACAATATCTTAACTAATTATTTTATCTTAACACATGCATCAGCGGTTATTAAAACTGCAAGCGTGTTCCTTTAATCATATTTTTTTTTCTTATCTCACTATATTATTCCTTCAAGGTTTCTTTTTATAAATGCATACCATTTTCGACAAAATAATTATATGAATTAAAAATTTTAAACTGATCAATAAAAAGTTAAAACACCCCTGTCACTAATAAACCACATTCAGTTTTCAACATTTTTGTGTTATTTATTTGATTGAATAATCATAATTTAATTATGTGTGGGTTTTTTAAATAGCTATAACTTCAATTAAGTAGATGATTCTAGGTTGTAATCGAATGTTAATTATTAAAATAGCTATTTTTTCTTAAAAAAACTGATAGTAATTTGACGAATTTAAAATGTATAAGAGTATATTTCATACTAAAATATTTTATCCAAATTTATTGCATAATGTATTTGACGGTGATTTTATTTTTTAACTATCTCGATAAAGGTTGTAATACCGATCGTATTTAATGTTGACGATGTATTTAAAATTGTACTTTAACTTAGAACTGAATGAGCTTTTCATTTATTGATTAAATTATTTGTTTTTATAGTTCAGGTGTATGCTAACAATAAAAATAAACTAGACAGCTATATTTTGTTGTACTTTTGTCAAATAAATAGTTTCCTATGGCTTTTTACTTGTTTTCTAATACTTTGTATTTAAAAATGTGTCCTGTATGCTTCTTTCTTGGTTGACAAATATATCATGTATACAATAAGTTAACCAATAGTGTACTATGAGCAGATACTTGTGTTTATCAGTGTATACTGTTTTATTGTTTCAATACTAAACTGTTTTATAAAGAAATGCAAACGATAGAACTGCGTTTCTTGAAACTACTGTGTGTGTTTTAGAAATATAACCTGTTTGTTTTGTATATGTGAACATGTGGAAAAGTAACTTAGTAAACACTAAACACTAGTAAACACTTATACTAGTAAACACTAATCCATGTTATCTATCACCGCCATCATTGTATGCGGGTAACTGACTACAATATAATTTAGTGAGTTGGTTCGAATCGTCCGCATGATAAACATTGTGAACTAAACCATACAACTATTATTGTTAAATCAGCCATATAAGTAATAATATAAGTATATCGGACATAGCAAAACAGCTTAAAAGACGAAAGATAAATTTTATCCGTTATTTTAAAAAATACATTTATAGAAAGTATTATTATTAGTTTATTGTTAAAGTGGTCCTTTTTGAAGAACATTTGATGAGTTTTAACTGACTACATTTGAATCGGTAGACGCTATACAATTTCTATAAGAAAAAACAAATGTAACAGGTAATACAAAAAATTCTTACAAGCTAAAAATAGATTCGACAAATATTATAGGAGAATCCCGTTACTGCAACAACATTGCCCTATTTCCGGGTTGTAATTTATTTTTGTTTTGGCCTTAAACAGAAGGTAGAGTTACATTTATTTTATTTTACTCACCTTAACTAACCAAATAATTATTAAATACTAAATCTTAAGATAAAATTCTAACACTCATGTAAAGCCTGCTGAAATTTTAGATGTAAAAATAAGGTTATAGTTGCATGGCCGTCGAGATGCATTAGACAAGATACTCAGTAGGAATATTAACTGATTTGGAACTATTTCAAAGGGAGTGCTAGATTTAGATCCGTGTTGTAGATTTTAATTTTCTTATTTGTGATTGTAAAAATATTTACAGGCCTATGTACCACACTACTACTAAGGTTTGACCTAAATCTAAATGTAAGGAATTTATAAAGGTTTTCTGCCTGCTACAATTCTCCTTTTCTTTACGTCGTCTAAAGTAGGTCAAACAATAAAGCCAACGCTACCGCAAGATTATCGCACTTGAAAGCTCTGTTACTTATAGTTAACTGCTATTAATACTGGTTAAATGAGGAATACAAATTATTTTCCTATTCTAAGAAAGTACAAAGTGATTACAAGCAAAATACTTAAAGATCCAATGCCGAACTGACTAATGTAAACTAGCCATAGTTGTCGCTAATATTATCTCACAACATTCTTTAATTACCCAATTGTACGATACGAATAAATTATTATAGATCACATTTTTAAAAATTTAGATATAGTTTGTATTGTAATATATAAAATAAGGTGGACGCTAAATTGATAGTTCGTCTTCAGTGCCCCTTACAGATCGCCACGCCTCTATATCAAACAATTATAAAAACAAATAGCCTGAATCACCCTCGTAGATATTTTAAAAGAACTAGTATGAGCTCGTCTAGTTTTTTTTTCTCGCAGTACATTTTTAAAATGTGTTTATATTTGATTACATAGTGTGACGGATGTCTAACTCCGAAAAGAGAAGAAGAACGGAGGATGGTTCTGTTCGTAAGTTTAAAACTTTATTCTATTTATTAATTAAGTAGTAAAACCTACACACTAACATTTTATAAAAAGTAATTTTCGTGCTCAAACTGAAAATATAAATCCTTTAAATGTTAGTTGCTTTGGTGTGTACTTATGTTACTGTTATGACTTGCGCTAAACTACACAACAATTTATGTGTATTTGTAGTATATTCCTGTGAATATGACACGTGAAGAAATTAAAACAGCTAACTAGACAACCAGCTAATTACGACGTATAGCAAGTTAGAGCTGAAGTAACAGAGGAAAGTTACATTTTTTAAACCTGAAAAATAAAAGTGCAATACAATAATTTCCGTCTGCATTAACCTACCAAAACACACAAGCACCCCTCCACCCCACCCCCTCCACTACAAACAGATCGTAGCTCCACACATCCTCACACACCCAAACTCACACATAAGTCTGCACATCATTCTTTATGTAATGTTAAAACGCGTATGCTTTTAAAATTGACTTAAAAACGCTTAAGCTTGCATTCAGCACGAAATCTCTATTACTCAACCACTCCATCATGCCACTCAAATTCACCAAACGTTGATGGTTTTATGCAAACAAATTCCCATCTTGTACTCGAGCTTTTAGAGACATGTCAAAACCTCTTCATACATCGAAATACAAACCATACTCATGTTATTGGCATCTGTACATGTTTTTTATATACAGCAGTGTTTCTTTCAGACATTTTCACAGAGGAGGGTAATTGAAACTTTCTGATAGGCGGACTTAACATTCCGGGAAGGGGCAGAGGCAGACTGTGGTTAAGGAATATATTTTACAAATGTTATATTTTGTTCGGGTGCGGTAGACTTTCTTGGGAGGAGTCGAGGGATGATGTTAAGCCCCCAGAACATATGTCTAAAAGAAAATCTTATTTACACGAATTTCGTGAGTTGTTGGTTATGATTGCTTAAATTATGCAGGTAACGATTTTTTATCTTGAATAAGTAGAAGATCGTGTCATTAATATTGCTTGTAACTATTTCATCTAGCGGGTATTCTGTCACATGAGCTACCCGTACAGTGGGAGAGAGGTCGTATGATCGGCAGTGGGGGGTGTGGAACTGTCTATCTCGTGCTGGACAAGGATAATCCTGATCAGGAACTCTTCGTTGTTAAAGATATCGTTATCACGGAGAGGAATAAAGATGACATTACGGTTTGTGTAGCATTGGTTGTTATATTTAAATAATTTGTGCCTGCAATTTGTAATGTAATTTGTTGAAGAAGCTCACAAGAAAAGATAAATTTGAAATCGAATTTTATTTTTACAAAACTCATTCCTTATCAGACACATGTAGAAATTTAGTAGAGCTTTGCCAATAGAAAATCTATAAAAATACAAAAACAAATGAAAAAAATGTAACCTGTCAGAAAAACTTGTATTTTTGTCTTTTAAATGTGCATTATTGTGCTTGTGTTTATAATATGAGAGTTAATTGGTTATATACTAGTATACATGCTAAAAATTGTGTTAAATTCTAATTATTATTCTTTGAATTAGATCTTAGATTATCATTAAAAATTAGATGCATCGCCACCAAGATATGTCTAAAAATATAAAGACAGAGTTTCTATGGTTAGCTTGATGGTACTTTTAATACATTTGAAATCGAATTGTTTCATAGAATCTGATGTAATAAACTACATTTATATTATTCTGTTAACTAGAAACAATTTAAAACAGAGACGACAATACTACGCACATCAGAAACACATCCACGAATTGTACAGTTCTTTGGATGTTGTCAGAAAGATAATATTTTCTCCATCTTTATGCAATTCTTGGGAAATGTAAGTTTTTAATGTTTATTAAAATTGCAATTAACTCGATTAATACAAAGAATTATACGATGCGTAAATTAGGTATTATCTGTTGATTGATTATTTTCTGTTTTGTTGTGTATTTTAGTTTTCATTTGTTAAGTTTTATTTAACCAAGCTAACCCCATAATTTGAAACTTTATTCAAGGCTTCTTTAACCTTAATATTCAATTTATTTCTAATAGAATTTTCTGCACTAACCAAACTATAGCAGGTATTTAACACTTATTTTTTTAAATCTTAAAATAACTCTGTAAATGTATTTACTGTTAACAACATTTAATAATTTACAATACATTTTTTTGCAAATGTTTTATAAGGGCTCTTTGACCGACTACTTAGTCAAAAATGGAAAACTCTTATAGCCAAAAGCTCAACGCTTCACTAAACAGATTCTTGAAGCTGTTGTCTTTTTACATGAAAATAACATCATCCATAGAGATATAAAAGGTAGGGTCATGTATAAGTGTTTAACATTAAACAACTTTGGTTATCGTTAAATTTTTTTTCAATTAATGGCAGTAAAACAAGTAAAAATGTAGTAAACAGTAAAACTCCACAATTATAACTAAAGATTTATAGAGCAAAAGAAGTAGAGTTCATGTTTCTTGACTTCGGCATATGAAGGAATGGTGTGGTCAGCACTATGCCCAGTCGCCTTAACTTCTGCTAACGTGAGTCGGGTATCCATCAGTGCAGTGGAATCGTGTATGTCTTACTGAGATCCGAACTTGATATAAAGTAGGCAAACACTCTACCATTCGACCACGCCTTCCCTAGCACATGTAGTAGCGAACTTCGAATTCGTTATAGATTTCAGCTTTATGCCTTAGCACATTAGAAAGAGGTGCATTCTAAGTTAATCATGGAAATTGATTAGTTTTTGGTTATATTTTTAATGTCTAGGAAGAAACATACTTCTTGAAGATGAGGACAACATCAGATTGACAGATTTTGGAATTTCTAAAATCCTGACGGACGTGACGAGTGCTTACACAGCTTGCATCGGAACTTACAGGTGGATGGCACCGGAAGTGGTCACTGCTGATGGCTCCACACAAAAGTACAACAAGAAAGCTGATATTTGGTGAGTCTATGAAGTAAAAGATCCAATCATAGCGCTAAGATGTGGTAAATAAAATTATGTGGTCCGCTGATTTATGTAACGTAATGATCATATTAGGCATTCAAGCTGCCCACCTATTTGGACATTTGGTGTTTAGTACTGCGTTAGTACCATTTAAGCAATCCTTTGATAGCTTAGTCTATATTATTGGTTTTTATAGCAGCATGCTTAGTTGGCTTATTGTTGTCACGTATAGCTCTAGATACATGTACAGGATTTTCCAATTTATGCATGTTTTTATGGGAATATCTTAAAGTAGTTCACCGTTATACTTTTAAAAAATAAAAATGAATATCAATTCAAATTAGATTTTTAAAATATTTAACTGGAGTTAATTATAATTAATTACAGTTTTATGCATTTATTAGTCGCACAATTACTAAATGTTACTTATGAATACAATTCAGTTTGCAAATACATGTAATATAACATACATTTCCTTTATAACAGGAGTATCGGCAGTACAGTGGTAGAGATGATCACAGGCAGAGACCCATATCCTCAATGTAAAAACGAAGCCAATGTTTTATTTACAATTGGGCAGAACAAAGAACCACCTAAATATCCAGATGTGTCAGCCCTCTGTGAAACTTTCCTAAAGAAAACATTTACGGTAGACCCTGTAGCTAGACCATCAGCCAAAGATCTACTGGATAATGATCTGTTTATAAATAATGGACAAACAGGTGCGTTTTATTATTAGGTTCCCCTTACGTCACCACCTTTAAATAAATTAGAGTTTTAACCATTTGTACAAAACCTAAGAAAAATTCCAACTATTACCCATAAAACTGACCAAAATAATAAACATTTAAAATGCAACGTTTTTAGTGATTTTATTTTTACTTCATGTTTTCTAATCAAAAGACTTTTTTATCTTTTGCATAACTAGTAATTAGTGAGTTATATAAATGCTAATGTCAATTATCAAAAGACTAATGATTTTTATAATGATTTACTTTACTGTTTACGTTTTCAGTATCTACAGCAACAGTGCCAGATAAACCTCAGTCGATTGCATACTCGTTTTGCAAAAAGAATCCAGGCCATGAACAATTTATTCCTGTAAAAATATTCTCAATGTTCCATTTTCCGAAATGTTGCCAAGACAATGAATTATTTGAATTAATGAAAGCAATATCTGAACTGACTGTGCTGGTGTTGGTTAGGTTTACAAGTTATGACAGACCCAAGACAAGTTCTAAAACAAATTCGTATCCTTTCTACCGTAACAGAGGCAGCGATTTCTTGCGTACAGGTACAGGGATGATTGATCTAGAAGATTGCGAGACTTTAACGGATGCATGTAACTGTAAGAGCTGCCAGAGATTAGGGACACCAGACAACACGGGGTTTACATTCAATGTCGTCACTGCCACACATGTTGTTTTTGATGAATCAGAAGCGAAAAATACTGAATTTAAGCTGTTTTTTAACGATGATACTTCAGAGGTTGTAAGAGTGTATGGTGTCTGTATTGAGAGCTCCGATGTTAAAACGGATAGAAGTGTTGTGAAGTGTGTGTCCCATGACGTGAAGCTTCTAGAACGTCTAAGACAAACCTGGGACAGATATAAGGATCTGGACAGGATAGTCACATGCAGGTACAAACACCAGATGGAGGAGAATAAATTTTGTGCCACCGTGTCGCATCCCCATGGGCGTACAAAACAGGTGACTATAGGAGAGTGGACCCACAGAGAAAAGTGTGGAAAGGTGCCATTGCTAGGCATCCCCTTGACCAGGTACCATTACACTACAGCAACTTGCCCTGGTTCCGCTGGTGCTCCAGTGTTTATTCTGGGTAGCGGCACTGGTATGTACCATCATACACACAGTGGTGTAGTTGCTAATGATAATTATAGTGGATTATTTTTTGACTGATAAATTTATTGTAAAACAAAACACCTGCAGTGAGTGCAAATGTTGATTGTGTTAACACTAGACAAGTGTGAGACTACACTTTAGTTCTAAAGTAATGTAGTTTGACTCAACCTTGTAGTAAAGTAACATTTTAAGCCTATGTAATAGAGCTAACCAGTTTAATTGAACTCTGTATATCAAAGTGATAAGTTTTACCTTATGATATTATGATTACAGCGTTTATTGTATTATAAAAAAACCAGTATAATTTAATAAAATTGTGTATAATGATACAGGTAAGACAATGTATGAATAACACGTATATATTGAATAAAAAGTGAAACATGTGGTATACAACTAAACCAGTTCATATTTTATTAATATTATTAACATGATTGTTTATATCACATATCACAGATCATTATTGAATATAAAGCTGTAATTAGATTCACTTTATAAAGAAAATTACATTTAAATATTTATTTCGACAAACGTAATTGGCCTTGATTGTAATTACTTGTTATATGCATCATCATACATTACCGTTATCGCACAAGAAATTGTGGCCGATGAATTCGAGTTTCGAGAAACTCGGCATACATAGGAAAATATTATCAGCAATTTTCCCATCAGAGCTGGGTGGACTCAAGGAACCCGAACTCGAGACTTTCAAAAGATTTAACATTTTATTATATTATTAAACCTAAAAAGCACACGTTTTTCAATTTTTCTGGACATCAGTGAAGGTGAAACTTTTGAACTATTTATATATTACACATATATATCTTAACTATAAACATTGTAACTTGTTATACTCATTATTGTCTTACAAAATGTGAAATTAAACTTTAATTTAAAAAGGTAATAAAGCGTCTATTGTTGATATTTGACAGTGTAGATAAACGCGCAGGAGAGAGTTTTATTTTATTTAGATGAAAGTTGCGTGTTATTGTTACAACGTCTTAACATAAACACATTTACAAAACTTTAAAGTGTTCCCTGATTGTGGAATATAATCTGGTTAAGCTCAGTGTCTTGAGCTCAGTAATTGTGAAATATAACCTGGTTAACCTTAGCGTCTTTAGTTCAGTAATTGTGGAATATAATCTGGTTAAGCTCAGTTTTTGAGCTCAGATTCTGTACTACAGTTTGTTACGCCATGCGTAAAATATGTTTGTTGGACACTGCTTTTAATTAACGCACATCAAAGACTTGCATATGTAACGATGCCACGCTAGCATTTGACCACTAAATTATACGAGCATAATAAAGGAAAAAACGTAAAAAGATTATTTGAAATTTCAAGATGTTAAAATTATTTCAACTTTCATTAAAACAGAGTTTAACTTGCATTGTAATACATGTTAAACTAATAAACGTATATAAACTACCTAATATTGTAATGAACATACCAGTATTGTTGGTGTTCGAGTTCACGTTAATTGGAAAATCACCACGTTTAAGTAGTGATCCCACATACAATTATTTCCCTAGTCATTTAATTAATGCCCCACGTACAATTATTTCATCCATTTCAACAAGAAACTTACTACATGATAATGTCTGTTTTTTGCAGCCAACATCAATGCATTGTAACCTTTTTTGTCAAATCGACTTATACCGCATCCATGAGTGATTAATATTTTAACAGTTGTAGCATGACCGTTGCAGGATGCCAGCATCAAAGCATCCATGCCAGCTTCATTAACCTGTTTCATATCCGCTCCCTGATCTAGTAGAATCTCCACAATGGAATCGTTACCAAAGCTTGATGCCAACATTAAAGCATTATTTTTTATTATTGTCAAGTTTATTTACATTGCTCCCTTCTTCAAGTAAGCGAATCAAATCTTTTTCACGTCCAAAACTTGCGGCTGACATTAAATAATTCATCCCGTTTTCGTCAACTATATTCACATCATAACCTGTCTCCAACAATTTATTTACACATTTTTCTTTCCCATCTCGAGATGCCTGTTGTAAATCGTCTCGCCTAGACGTATCAGTTGCTTTTAAATCTGTAAAGGAACATATATTGAAAAAATATATGTAATAAACATAGTATATATTTTAGAGTAAAATATTACAAAATAAAGCAACAAAAAAATTTTACAGTAAAGGACCTGGCCTCGCCCTTCAGAGTTTTAGTAGACACTTTGGGAAAAATTCATGGCAATGATCGGGCAGTGTTTTAAACAAAATACGTTCTTTAAAGATCTCTAAGCTTGAGATGCTACCAAAAAGAAATTAGGTGACATAATCTATATATATAATTCTCTTCTGGGAGCCGTTAGAAACCAAGCTGCAAGCGCCTCCTTGCAGTCCCCTCTCTTTCTCTCTCTCACTATCACTACCACCCCCACCCCACCCCCACATTGTCTTGTGAGCTGTGGTCACGCTGTTTACATTTTACAATCATAGAGACGGGTTTAGTGACGGCTATTAGGGGCAGATAATTTAGTTTGAAACGATTTTAAACTTAGAGGAGGTAACTAAGAGGAGGCTGCTTTCACGGGGGGGGGGGGGGGGGAAGGGGGAGGGTGTAGGGTAGGGGTTGGGGGAAAGGGGGGGTGGTAGTGTTTTAAAGCAAATATTTTCAGTGGCAGCATTGGTACTATCGAATTCACAAATTATGAATTACTGAAAAGTAGAAAATAAAACAACTAAATAGCGGCGTATGATACGCCGCGGGTCGGCTCGTTATATGTAACAGCTTACAAAGTCTGATCGCTTTACGCACATTTTCTGATAACATCTAACTAGAAAGAAAAGCTATAGAAATGCAGCAATTTGCCCTAGACAGCTGTTCTGATTACATCAGATTAAAAATAAAAAATAAAGAGATACAGCAAACTCTTGGTCTCTAAAAATAGGCAAATAGTCTTCTCAGCAGATGCCATATATGTGCTGTACTTTGAAAAACCCAAAGCCTGCATATCGAATTACAACTATTACAATTTGTTTTACTAATAAAAGAATCATATAAAGTACCGATAGCCCTAAGCTATTAATATTATATTTATATTGTGTACTTTTATTATATTGTTGATTATATTGATTATTTTAAATTCATTTTAGCCCCCCAAAAAATGTGTAAATCAATTGAGCAAGTCACCTTTGCCGTATACTAAAATCCTCTCTCGGTGAGAAATATTTGTTTTATATACATCATCTAATATATGAATAGTAAACTTCGTCCTCGTGAACCTAAATTAGCTACTATTTTAGATCTTTAAAACTAAATAGAATATTAGTTATGCTCAACACTTGTAAAGAATTAAGATATTTGCTATGAAGTTTAAGCAAGATCTACAGCTCGAAAGAAAGAGGCCGACTAAGGAAGACCTGAAGACCTCACCTGGACAAAGAAACCAAGAAGATAGGATACACCTAGGGACAGGTGGAGAGACTAGCCCTTAACAGAGGTGCCTGGAAAGTTCTTGACACCGGCCTATGCCACAGGAGTGGTGACAGACTAATCTAAACTACACTAAAGCAATTCGTCCTATAATAGGTGAATGACAAAAAATAAATATGTGTTAAATGTAATTCTAAGAAAACTATAGTGTTAACTATACTTTTTTTCTTGTATTATAATAAAAATGTTGCCATCAGATCGATGAGTAAAATAGAGTTCATCGTTACCTTTTACATAAAAGTGCTGAATCAATTTCTTCGAGTGTGATTTATCTTTTGATTTCTTCTCACAAGCCAAATTAAAAGATTCCCTGAGAACTGACGAACATAGTTCAGGAGCTCTGACCTCCAGTTGGTTTTTGCTTGCTTTAGAAATAATCTGCGGTACATGATGTCCTATAAATAGATAAATGGAAAATAAAAACAAGTTTAAAATGTCTAGGAAAAATATGGCGTTAATTCGGCTTTTTTCTTAAATTAAAATTTAAAAAAATGTTTTCATGACTTCGGAGAGTGAAATACGGTTCATTGTTACCTTTTACAAATATATGCTGTATCAGTTCATTAGCAGAAGGTCTATCCGTTGGTTTCTTTTCACAAGCCTGACTTACAAATCCCTTGAGAACTGACGAACAGTGTTCAGGAGCTTTGATCTCAAGTTCATTTTTGTTTGCTTTAGACATAATCTGCAGTATAGTTAAGTCTCTTAACGGCATTTCTCCAGTAATCATCTGATAGACTGTGCACCCAAGGCTCCTGTGGAGCATTAGACCTTTGTTATTGTGCCTGGAAATTCACACTAAAAAATAACATGTTTGAATTGAGAAATCAAAATCTCTTTACCAGATATCCACTTTACTGTCGTGTGGAACTTTCTGCCACATCTCAGGTGCCATCCAGTTTGGAGTTCCAGGTTTGTGTAAACTAGATCTTGACAGTGTGCTTACTATTTCAGCTATTCCAAAATCCGATATTTTTATGTTATAGTCATCTTCCATCAAAATATTAGAACCTGATAAAAAAAGCGATTTTTTTTTTCCATTTGCACAGCATAGCACAAAGGCAGAAAATCATAGCACGGCATAGTACAGCATGGTATAGCTGCCTTTGTCAATATGTGTTTGTTTTATGCATTAATGACAGTTTCAAAGTAATTTTAGTAATGGCACACTTGTCCAAAAATTTCTATTTAATAGTAACAGTTTAATTTACTCTCTAGAAAGGTGTATGCACGCAATTATTATGTGTAAACAAGTAAATCTATCTGACAATCAAAGAAAAGTTAGAATCAAATAAATTCATCCACAATGCTATTAATATTTTTCTGTGGGATGTTATATCTGAGATCATTTGTCATTGCTATAATTTGTCCTGATATATTATGTTTTATCTGTGATCATTTGTCCATGAGATCATTTGTAGAGAGATCTTTTATAGAACCATGTATAAGTACCTTTTATATCTCTGTGTATAATTTTTTTATTGTGAAGATAATCCAGTCCTTCAAGAAGCTGAAGGGTAAAAATTGCTGCCTTTTGCTCTGTAAGACATGCATCAGGCTGCTCTTTTATATATTTAGCCAACGAGCCCTTATTTTTTATTGAAAATATAAATAAAATATAATATAAACAATATTTATTCATCATCAACGATATAATATTAATAGCAGTACGTTCTAAAACGTATTTGTATTAATTCTATGTTTTTTAAGTTGTTGATTTTTTAAAGTTAATAAATATAAAATAATAGTGATGTGTTACGTTTTTCTTTGTTTCACTATATTAATTTTATCGTTCTAGTGAGTGATATTGAGTGATTGAGTGATATTATTGTTGTTTTGTAAATATTGTATGTAATCAAATGACACATTCACTTACCTTCTCATAACAGCCAATAAACAGATAGAAGTAGTGTTGAGTTATTGTGAAATCATAATAATCGACTATTCTATGATGTCGGACTTTTTGGAAAACTTTTAATTCTTTCTTGATTGTTTCCTGAAAAACAAAATGATAAACAAAATGATAAGTAAGAAAGAGATTCGACATTACTTTTATTAAAATACTAGCTTCCACTATTCTACTGTAACTATTTTTGGTTGCTAATTTAAATTTACTACATATTACTAATTTTTATGTAGCATCCAAGACTGATTCTAACGTACTTAAACGACTATATCCTGATCATTTGTCGAAAAGATACGGTTGTTTTACATTTTTTTTTTGTGAACCTAAAAAATGTTTTTTTTGTTAAAGTTAATTTAAGTCTGATGAATTTATAAGTAGACATACATAAATGTAATATAATAGCAATTATCACGAAATTGTGGTCTATACTGTCAACCATCTAGTCCAGTAGATTTCAACACATGACTTGAAAACTATGTCTTCTAATTCTTCTTCTTCTTCGTTCTTAATTTTATGGTTGAAAGTGATCCCCTACAACGTGTCAACTGGTTATGCACCACTGAGGCCATTGACTCCGATTTCAGCCTTCTTTTCTTTTTGGATTTGCTTCCATAGCCTTTGTCCAACCAAGAACAAACTATAAGGCAGCAGTTGTTTAATTTTGGAGTTGTCTTTCCTACAAGAGTGGCTGTCACCAGCTAACGAGCCTCATCTGCCCGAGGATTCGAACTCGAGATTTTTCAGCTTACCATGAGCTTTACCGAATTGGCCACGTTGTGTACAACAGTGCAATAAAAAGCTCCCGAGATCAGTTTTTTGTCAATACAGTATAGTTTAGAGTGTTAGTTTAACCTTCATTAATAAGCCTTGCGTTTATACTATTGTAGATTATTGGTTACCATTGTGTGAAACATTTGTTTCGTGGCTTTTATAAGGTAATATTGCTTTTGCTTTAGAATGTTAATTAATATTGTATTTCAACCCAGAATGATATTAAATTTACTGAATAAAAATAAATTTACTGAATTTGGATTAGAATCATTTAGCTTTTGGCGCTCCATAGTTATCAGTGAAAAGACACAAATTTATTTTCCTTTACCCTTAACGTCTAATTCGATTATAACACCATTTAAAACGAGTCATCGGGTCGGGCTTTGGAGCCAGGTCGACTACTTTATACAAAACAGTACTCACTAAGTGCTTGGAGTCGTTATCTTCAGAAATCAGAACTTGCTTCACTGCACATTTTCCAGTTAGTCCTCCTAAATGTGTCACAAGGTATACCTTTGCATGGGCCCCTCGTCCCAAAAGCTGGCCTCTTATCCAATTGGTTGGTTTATTCTTCCCATCTGATGACATCATAATAGAAAGTTATATATACGATATTTTATCAGTTTTTCATTATATTATTTAATATCAGTGGCGTAGGCAGGGGGGGGGTTAGGGGGGGCTATACCCCCCATAGACCCCTCGGTATATTTATAAAAAAGTTTGAGGGGGGGGGGGTGCAAATCGAAAGTTTGAGTGGGGGGTGCAAATCGAAAGTTTGAGGGGTGGGGGGTGCAAATCGAAAGTTTGAGGGGTGGGGGGTGCAAATCGAAAGTTTGTCCTCGGGTAAAAATTGACCCCCCCCCCCCCGCTTGAGACGATCCTGGCTACGCCACTGTTTAATATATATCAATATAGACAACTTGTTTTATTAAATCTAAGCCTTTATTAAAAGATATTGAATTGAGTGCAACATATTGTTTTTTTAAAATAATCTTATCTAGTAAAATTGAAATCAAATCATTTGATTTCAATTTTACTAGATAAGATTATGTAGGTTACGCTCTTAGTGCTAAAACCAACGTTCCCAGTTCGAACCACCGGCCGATGGTGCTCCTTAGCATGGGAACTGGAACCAATATAGGAAAAAAAACTCCAAATTCAAGTAACTGGTTCATTAACGTCGCTTACCTGGTTATTACGTTATATTTAATTGTGTTGGATAAAATTCCGCCAAACATTACAGTTAGGCCTATATTTTAAAAAAAAAAAAAAGAAGAATAAACTTTTTTTCCTGGTTTAAATAAATAAATGTTCTTGTTGTACAGTCGCCATAGGTCTAATTAGAAAACAATCTAAGGTTTTAATTTACTTGATAGCTATACAAATTGAACTGTGCAATACAGTTACATAAAAATAGTAGTATTAATACTCACCTCCGATAAATTTGTTACGATTGGAAACGTGTCCATCCATTCTACGTAAAATAAATATGCTGCTTGTTAAAACAAGTTTAATGAGAATTTTGAAAAATCATAAAAATATATATTTATAATTATATATATATATATATATATATATATATATATATATATATATATATACATATACATATACATATATATATATATATATATATATATATATATATATATATATATATATATATATATATATATATATATATATATATATATATATATATATAATATTTGTATTGAGGCCGAATCTAAATGTGTATGCATATGGAAAAGAAATGCTACATTGAAACTGTACAATTTATCATCATTTAATTATTTTTGTTTTCATTCCGCACGCGTGTAAATGCCTACAATTACTGTTCCCTCAATTATCACTTTGTTTAACTTTGACGTTCATTGCACCCAATATACGAGAAGTTTCTGCAGCGATGTATCTTAGGTATAGTTGCTGCATTCTATTTAAGCACTTGTGTCGCAAAAGCACTATTTAACTCACTCCGCCATGGCAGAAATTATCTTGCACTCAATTTTCAAAAGATTGGAATATTGCTAAGTAACGATGCATATTTTACTATCTATTACTATAACATTGAAAACTATTATAATCATAGTATTTAAACAGACTAAATTAGGAAAATTGTATCGTCTTATAGATAACTTTTTTTTGTCCACCTTTTTTTCCATTACTAATATATAGATTCAACATGAGGGTTCATGTCCAAAGTTGTTTTTTCACTGACAGAAGGTGGGGACCGAGATGTGTTGAATGGGTTATGTCCCGTGGGTTTTTGTTGTAATATCGATTTGTTACCGTGAACCAGTTTGATCTAGAATTGACTGCTGCCGTTCACGTCATAGTGAATGAATGTGGGTCAGCTATTTTTACACTTACTCGAAAAGTAATTACGACTATTCCCGATTTTATAAATAACGTGCGTTTTAACGTCATATTTTTAAGGTATCGGCCATTTTGAAATAACAAATTAAACACTTATCTAAAACTAGCATGACTAATTTAATTCATTTAAATTGTGATTAATATGTGATTATAAAATAATAAAAATGAGCATAAAAATCATATTTTCTAAAAATAATTTGATTAGATAGTTGAAGTCGTAAATTATAAATTACAAAATAATACAAATGTAAAATAGTTCACTTACTTACAATTACCTTGGCTAAAATCGTTCGCCAGGTAAAAAAAAAAACTTTTGAAACCAAACGAAACGACTCAACAGCAGCAACTTGGTTTTTAAAAATAAATATACAAATATATACTTTTACCAGTGACCGAACCGCCGAAAAATGTATAAGTGTTTTATACTATATTTTATTTATAATGTATTTTATTTAATTGGCAGTAATACACTTCTATATCTTCTAGACTTAGTAATGTACAGTCAAACCAACCTACAAATTAACTGTTATAGAATATATTGATTATATTTAAACTATCATAATGCAAAAAAAAGCGACAGATTAAGCATGTGATAAAATGCTTTTTACACAAGTCGTGTGTTTTCTATACCACTTAGTTCTCTAAACACTTTTAATGTTAATGATTATTGATTTTGGTTATACAGCACATAAGTCTACATCTTCAGTCTACGTGGCAAGGTATTTTAAAACTATATGCAACGATATGCGCAACAAACGGAAAAACCAAACTGTATAGTGAGAAAACATAATATGTAAGTAAACATAATGTGTAAAATAAAATATGTGAGCACCTAAACAGGTGGAAACAGAAACTGTAACAATACAATTTTTCAATTTTACAAAGTAGTAACTTTTTAAAATTACTTTCCTATTAAAGAGTTTGTAAAGTGTAGTTAATGGTGATTAGTACGACACATTGGTTGCTTTATTATCTTACGTGACCAACCCTTGCGTGTTATAGCAAATACAATTTTTTTTTATCATTAGAACATTGAATACATCTTATTTAAATACATATTCCGTTTGTAGACTTTAAAAATCTACTTATAACAATAGACCTATCATTTACAACAATAATCCTTGTTTCCATAACTGTTCGGTAGACACAGTCACCCTCCTATATCTTATATAAAGAGAAACGCTTGTTTAAATGTGAATTAATAGATAATAGAATCATCTACACGAGTAGTTTCACTTACCCCGAAGACCGTCAAGTTTGAAAGGGAAATTTATTTTGTAATATTCTGTAAAATTAAATTATATTGGAATAAAAATAATGCAATTTTTTGTGTAACTAGATGTCATTAGAGTTAGTAAAAGAAACATCAATAATCAGATGATCAATATATTTATGTTCGTTTTTTTTTTAACCGTGTGACCTCGACAAAAAGGTTATTTTTTTCCAAGATGAACGCGGTTGCCATGGGCACCATACTTTCAGAAGAGTCCTTGATACATGCAAATATTTTCCTTTAAGCACCCTAACTAAGAAACATACATATAAATAAATACAGCTTATTAATTGAGAAGTGTTTTTTTCCGGAACCTACCCACTTAAAACGATGAGCACAGGATGTAGCCTCAATAAACAGAAGAACGGTTCAAGCATATTCGACATACTGCTGATTATTAAAACATATTTTTCTTCACGGACATGAGTGATAGGTTTAACGTAAGTCATATGTTATACATCTATGTTTGTAACAAGGACGTTGGTATGAATCACATGTTTGAGTAAACTATGGAATGTCAGTGCACTATAAATTTATAATAAACATATTAACACAATCATATATAACACGTGTTTTTTAATAGTCTTTTATTTTTACTTTTTGTTTTAGCTACAAGAAAAAAAATGTATTTAACAGAATGTAATTGGCACACTTTCGCTTAAAAAACATAGTAGATTACGAATCTAACACTTATGGCCTGCATATTTTTAAAAATTATGATGCTTTCGGAGTTTCATAATTATTGATTAAAGGTAACATGTGTATCCATTGTAAAAGAAAACCAAAATCGGGAATTCATCGAAGGCATGAGTCATATTCATTGTGCGTGTGTTTTCCTATCCACGTATACAGCCCAGCCGAAAGGAAGGTGAGTGAAATATTTTGTTACACAATTTACTGAATAAATTATTTAGACAAAGACCCAGACCTAGACCTAGACCAAGACGTAGACCTAGACCTAGACCTATACCTATACCTAGACCTAGACCAAGACGTAGACCTAGACCTAGACCTAGACCTAGACCTAGACCTAGACCTAGACCTAGACCTAGACCTAGACCTAGACCTAGACCTAGACCTAGACCTAGACCTAGACCTAGACCTAGACCTAGACCTAGACCTAGACCTAGACCTAGACCTAGACCTAGACCTAGACCTAGACCTAGACCTAGACCTAGACCTAGACCTAGACCTAGACCTAGACCTAGACCTAGACCTAGACCTAGACCTAGACCTAGACCTAGACCTAGACCTAGACCTAGACCTAGACCTAGACCTAGACCTAGACCTAGACCTAGACCTAGACCTAGACCTAGACCTAGACCTAGACCTAGACCTAGACCTAGACCTAGACCTAGACCTAGACCTAGACCTAGACCTAGACCTAGACCTAGACCTAGACCTAGACCTAGACCTAGACCTAGACCTAGACCTAGACCTAGACCTAGACCTAGACCTAGACCTAGACCTAGACCTAGACCTAGACCTAGACCAAGACGTAGACCTAGACCTAGACCTAGAGCTCTTTAAGACCGTAAAGACGCTCCCAGCGTCCGATAAAATTTTCTCTATTTAATACGTTGTTTTTCGGAATCCAAGTTTTTAATCGTAAATCTAGGTCATGATAACGCTAGAGCGGCCATTTTTCGTTTTATTTACTTCTTGTAGTTTTCTCGTTAGATCGATTTTGTATTTTATAGAATTTTTTTTGTAAAACAACTCGAAAAAAGTCATTTTTAACACTGCGGAATGCCGTTCAGCGGCCGCGTCTAAACGTTTACGTCGCTGCATTATAAAATTAACGAAAATTAAAGTATTTATACTAAAACTAATCCGATCCATGATTTTTGTAGATAAATGGACGTAATTTCGTTTTCTATAAATAAGAACTCATGAAAAGTTATTCTTATTATTAATTTTCCCGTCAGAAGCGTAATTTTGCACGAAAAAATCAACTCTTTATTTTTTCTTCTTTAAAACTAAGTAATTATCTTTCTTCAATAAATTAATAATTCCTTAAAATTTATATCAGTGTGTAGGGTATTCAATTACGATTGATTTTTATCAATAATGTGTGGGATTTAAATTAACGGGTAAAAAGATATGGGTCATTTAGCCGCAGGGGTACTGAAAAAAAAATGAGGGAAAAAAATAATTCCGGTAAAACGTGAAAATAATTACGGGCTTAAAGAGCTAGACCTAGACCTAGACCTAGACCTAGACCTAGACCTAGTCCTAGACCTAGACCTAGACCTAGACCTAGACCTAGACCTAAACCTAGACCTAGACCTAGACCTAGACCTAGACCTAGACCTAGACCTAGACCTAGACCTAGACCTAGACCTAGACCTAGACCTAACCTAGACCTAGACCTAGACCTAGACCTAGACCTAGACCTAGACCTCGACGTCGACGTCGACGTAGACGTAGACATAGACATAGACATAGACATAGACGTACACGTACACGTACACGTGCACGTACACGTACACGTACACGTACACGTACACGTACACGTACACGTACACGTAGACGTAGACGTAGACGTAGACGTAGACGTAGACGTAGACGTAGACGTAGACGCAGACGTAGACGTAGACGTAGACGTAGACGTAGACGTAGACGTAGACGTAGACGTAGACGTAGACGTAGACGTAGACGTAGACGAACACGAACACGTACACGTACACGTACACGTACACGTACACGTACACGTACACGTACACGTACACGTACACGTACACGTACACGCACACGTACACGCACACGTACACGCACACGTACACGCACACGTACACGTACACGTACACGTACACGTACACGTACACGTACACGTACACGTACACGTACACGTACACGTACACGTACACGTACACGTACACGTACACGTACACGTACACGTACACGTACACGTACACGTACACGTACACGTACACGTACTCGTACACGTACACGTACTCGTACTCGTACACGTACGGAATATTTTTAGTACTTTATAAATTTACATTCGTTTTCTGATAAAACGGAAATACCGTAAATTAGTACTTTAGATGAACAGAAATTACTCAAAATTTGACATAAGGTAGAGAATTACATCTTTTACTTACATGTTAAATTTCATTCATCTATTTGAAATAGTACTCAAGTTATAGGCTTTTGAAAAATTCAATGTAGAAAAAATATCACTTCCTGTTATCGGAAATCGCTGAAAAGTTTATAGCCTACGGATCTACGATTTTGATAAAATACTTATATATGCAATTCCATCAACCTAGCTGTAACGGTACTCAAGTTATCGTTTATACACACAGACAGACAGACAGACAGACAGACTTACAAATCACACACACAGACATACGGACAAGATTGCAAAATTATGTTTTTCCGTATCAGTGAGGTGTAAAACGTCGAGATTTGTAAAAATCTCGATTTTTTTGCACGATTACAAGACTTTCTCTAAACTTCGTATCAACTTTTGAGCTATTTCCGATAACCGGAAGTGGTACTTTTTATACTTTGAATTTTTCAAAAGCCTATAACTTGAGTACTATTTAGGATAGATATATAAAAATTTCACATGTAAGTAAAAGATCTAAATTTCTACCTTCTGTCAAATTTTGAGTAATTTCCGTTGACCTGAAGTACTATTTTACGCTATTCCCGATTTCTCAAAAAAGGCATGTAAATTTATAAAGAACTAATAATATTGCGCACTATTATGCACATTTTGTTTTGGCGTTGGCTTGGTGCGCAATTCTTTCTTATATGAGATTCTATTCTATTTTTAAAATTTAAGTAATTAAAAATCATGTCTATATTCCAAGTTATATAAGAATATTCGAGATCGTTTAGGGGAGATCACTCCCGGTTTTTTTAGAAAAATGTATTAGCTCAACACACACGCATTGTTACATAATTTTAATAAAGACAATATCGGGAATATATCCGATGAGACAGTATTGCTCATTGCTTTTTCTGCCCATTGCCACGTCGACAACGCAGCTGTATGCACGGTAGGTAAAAACTGTTAGTAACATATTGTACTAAATGCATTACTTTAACTTTAGACGTTATTGTGAAAAAATAATACTAAAAATATAAAATATAATTATAGGATATGTATTATAGGAAGAAATTAACTCGGTTTGATTTTCAGAGTGAAAATTGTATTACAAAATAGATACTATGTTATTAGATAAATAGTCTTGGGTTAGCTACTTGGTTTTATGATAATAATGTTGCAGGGGACTGTTGATGTCGATTTAAAAACATACTTTTTGTGTTAGTCAAAGTATAGCTAAGTCATTTTGCTGAAGCTGTGTAAGGGAGGGGGGGGGGGGCTATGAAAACATCCATCAAGCTTTAAATATTCATTTTTACCAGTAGTTTGTAACTGTCAGAGATAACAATTCTTTACCCCTCCTAAGTCATTTGCAACATACGTTAACATAAAATAACATGCTATTGAGATAATAAGGTTCAAATATTTACTTTTAGAAAGTCTAAATGGTCGAAATAATATAAATCGGGAGCCGGACGTTTTCCTGAAAGACACTTGCCCAAAAGTCGTTTGACCGTCGACCATTTTACTAAGTAGACACTAGTCCAAATGGGACAAATACCTGAAAGCCTACTGCCCGAAAAATGTTAATATTATTTATAACCAACATTTTTCTAAGCATAACACAATTAAATGTATCGTAGGCCCATTTTAAAACTACCAACACCCACACCCTTTGTCTTACATCTCCACAAATGTACAATCCAAAATCTATCGATGTGTAGCAGCTGTTACAATCCAGAATTGTCCTTTCGAGAAAAAAAAAATCCATAAAAACAAATAAGTGGGTTTACCCGCAACAGCTGGTTGACATAGTTTTTGTATATATATATACTAGAATGGTTATAGCTTGGCTCTTCCCAGTTATTAAATGAGCAGCTAGATTTCATGAGCTTAAAAGTGAGCACTCGCTCTCGCTCTCACACTCACATCCACATTCACTCTCGCATAGTCAATCTTTCACTCGCCACCTCCCTCCTCTCCTCCGCCTACTCTCCCCCCTCGAAGACATGCTTGGAAGAAACTATACAGTCTAATCTTTGTATTTGAAATCTTGTCCAGCAAACTTAAATGGTATTTTAAGATATTGGCGTTTTATTAACCGGAAATTGAGTTAGTACCGATTTCGTCCAAAATTTGATTTGGATCCACAAATTGGATATATATCCTATATTTTCAACATGACGGAAACGGTACTGAAGTTATCGTGTTCACACAGATTCAGAGGCAAACATACACACAGACAGACACAAAACAGACATACTGCCAAAATAGCAAAACTATTTATTTTCAACTGGGAGGGGGTGTAAATCATCGAGATATGTAATATTTTCGATTGTTTTCGCGATAACAGTACTTTCTCTTTACTTTGTATACAATAAAGTAAAAATTAAAATCATGATTTTCATAAATCTTGACATTTTTCACCTACCTTAGTCTAAAAACTTTGCAATTTTGTCTGTGTTCTGTCTTTGTGTTTATGTAAATACAAGAGATGTGTTTCATTTAAGTACGGTTAAAATATTTCATATACCTACATATTATTTTAAAACATGTTGTTTAGTAAAAACTTTTGAGAAATTTCGTGTAACTGGAAGTGCTTCCAACTATTCTTCCGGTTTTTCAAAACGTATTTGATCATATAATGGAACCGAGCGAGAAAAGCCTCAAAAGTATTCGAGAGGTCCATTAAATTTTTATTAAATGGATTTGCTTCCATAGCCTTTGTCCAACCAAGAACAATCTACAAGGCAGTAGTTGTTTAATTTTGGAGTTGTCTCTCCTAGAAGAGTGGCTTGAACCTAACTCGTGTTATGGAAAGCTCAGGCATAATGCTGACCACACTATCCCTACATCGGCCGAGGTCTCTGAAACAGATGGACACCACTTTATCACTCTCCCCCCTCCCCAATGCATTGGGCACGAAAGGAAAAAGGTGATGATGGGGAAATACATAATTAATTCATACATTTTTAAAAATCCGCGTTTTATCGAACATACATTCAATTTTTTTTTTTAAATATCGATGCATTACCTTTCTACTGGGATATCAACTAAGCATATTCAGACAAAACTAATATGACAAAGCTTATTGCAAAATATGTTTAAATACAATATTTACAACAACTTATTTTATGGAGCAGTTGCTATTATTTTCGTAAAGCTTTGAAGGTATCCACATTGACTATATGTATGTAACTTACACAATTAATACTTGTACTCGTGTAAATGTATCATCTCTGAAGATAATAGTTAAACACGATCAGTACAGTTAGTATACCATTATATTATTTAACCTATAAGCTCTAGCTTGCAAAATAATTGTTATACATCTCAGTTATTTGAAAACCTGAAGCTTTTCTTTGGCAGCCCTTACCACAATTTTTCTACTCATGTTAGACAAAAATAATACATATAATAACCTGGGATAAGCTAAACTCACAAAATTACTAATTCAGAGGTTCTAAACTTATACAAAAGCAACTTAAATGTAACTAGTAGTATATTTGGTCACTTTTGGGTCGCAGGCGCAGGCGCTGGGGGATGGGGATGGTGAGGTGGAGGTGGAGGTGGAGCAAAGGATATATAGGAAAATACTCCCCAACCTGGCGGTGGTGGGTGAGCCGCAGGAACAACGGGATATAGTAAAATACTCCCTGGGTGAGGTGGAAGTACATTGACATATAGTAAAATACTCCCCCACCTGGGGGAGGTGGATGGTGAGGGTTAGACATGTTATATAGTAAAATACTCCCACACCTGGGGGAGGTGGATGGTGAGGATAGTGAGCCGCAGGAACAATGAGATATAGTAAAATACTCCCCCACCCTAGGGTGGCGGAGGTGGTGGGAGAGTAGGTCAGTAGGTCACCACTGGGGGTCTGGTAATTAATGGAATCCATTAAGTGCCTCTCCGCGAAGCACTTAGGTCATTATACGACAGCTGGTCCTACAATTAGACCGAGCAACCGTACAAATGAACGCGAAAATTTTGTTCTAATCCACTTCAACTTCGGACTTCAAACCAAGCATCACCGCGACTTATCCAGCTGAGACCGCCGTTGACCCCCGAGACTAAACCCACGCCAGCTTTACCAATCAACACATCCACTTCTATAACCACGGACCGCATCGTTTGATAGTGTTTACGGAACCTTCGCAATTAACATTAAAGGTAAGGTTAATATTACTTTGTTTTAAGGGAGCTAACCACATTAAAATAACCTTTAAATAAATCTTATTAAAATAAGTAGTTAAATGTATTTACTTTAATTTTTTATTGTACGCCGAGGTAAGGTTAATAGCACACACCAACAAAACATCACCAACCAACACCACTTCAGTGACCGACAGTCAAACCATCCAACCCCTTGCAGCGATCCAAAAAGACAGTACCGTTAATTCACACACCGCTATTTTTCCTGTAGACGACCTAAGGGGAAATGTTGTAGACCTACATTTAGAGGACGTAAACGAAATTGACTTACCATTAGACGAAATCGACACCCTTTATAACCTAAACAGGGAATTGCAAAACATATACATTGACAATTGGGATGCCATACAGACACACGCTAATACAGGCAAACATTTATCCACATTCAATTTTTTTCTCAACCCACTAGACACTACACCCATAGACTGGGATTCAAAACTTATAGATACTATTTTTACTCCACAAACTAAACGCTTCAAAATCAACTATAGTCATTACACAATATTAAAACATAAAGAAACAGGGGAATATAGGTTTTTTTCATTCGAGTAATAATAATGCATGCGTCCTTGAGCTTCCTAAATTAATTCACATTAGACAAGATTTTAAAGATTTTTTTAGAACACTTAAACAATGCAGACATACTAAACTACGCACAACACACTAGGCCGAATACAAAATACGTGGTCGAGGTTATACCAGCCACCACCTTTTTTCTCTATCACCTCAACGAATATCCTATATTATGACTTCTCACATACACCCAACACAGAAACTCACTTTCTTACTTTTACACAAGTAGCGCAGAAAATGTGACAACATCTCCCCTAGCCATATAAGACTTTTTTAGTTTACCAACCGTGACTTTAACGAAACTTTAATGTAAATATGTAAATAAGACAGAACCATGACTGTATGCTGATGGGGTTGTTATTTATTCAATAAAAAATTTATTATATAATGGTCTTTTGTGATTTTTTGGCGTTTTATTGTTTTGTTACTTGTCCTTGAAAGTTATGTAACTCGGTATCCTGTATAAGAGGTATGATTGGAATCAAAATACTTGATCCGAGTTGGAAACATCCCTTTACCGCTCTGATCGGTGGCCCAGCCATTATCACTATTCGCCCTTCCCCTTCTCTTTTTCCGCAACCCCTTCCCCCTTCTCCCATCCCTAAGCTCAATACCAACCGATAGATAAACAGACCGTACCACTACCCACACTATACCTATTCCATTAAAGAGACAAAGGATGTAGGACAAAGTAACACACCTACATTTATCTACATTCAATTAATGTCACAACCCCCTAGAAACCACTCCAACAGACTGGGATACATAACATAGACACCACTCCCCAATGAATATCCCATGCACCCTATCCACATGGAAAACGTTGTCCGCAGCCCTCGCCCCCTTCCATAAACACATTGACATTTACTGTCACAAGTGACAACTTTCCCATCCAAACTTTTAAATCTTTCCATATACAAATAAAAACATCCACACCCAACTTTGAAACCTGTCTTGGTGAAAACAAAGACCGTCCAACTCTAGTGTAAACTCTACACCAACCGATTCCAAAACATGCATGGTCCAAGTTTGAAACCTGTCTAGGTGAAAACAAAAACCAGCCCGACACCAGTATAAACTCTACCCCCTCATCTATTCCTAAACATTCATGTAACAACTTTGAAACCTACCTCAATGAAAACTTCACCGACTCTAGTATAAACTCTACACCAACCGATTCCAAAACATGCATGGTCCAAGTTTGAAACCTGTCTAGGTGAAAACAAAAACCAACCCGACACTAGTATAAACTCTACCCCTCATCTATTCCTAAACATGCATGTAACAGCTTTGAAACCAACCTTAGTGAAAACTTCACCGACTATAGTATAAACTCTGTCCTAACCAGCTCCAAAACATGTATGGTCCTATTTTGAAACATCCCTCGGTGAAAACTTCACTGACCCTAGTATGAACTCTGTCCCAACCAACTCCAAGACATGGCTGGTCCTAGTTTGAAACCTGCCTCGGTGAAAACGTCACCGACCCTAGTATAAACTCTACCAAACTTTTACAGTCAAACCAAAAAACTCTCTCTCTCTCTCTCTCTCTCTTTCTCTTTCTCACACACACACATCCACACCCAACTTTGAAACCAGCATACATGTAACAAGTTTGAACCTGTCTAGGTGAGAACAAAATGCATCCCACGGTAGTATAAACTCTACCCCAATCAAGTCCGAAACATGCATGGTCGTAGTTTGAAACATGCCTCGGTGTTAACAAAACACCTCCGACTCTCGAATAAACTCTGCCCCCTCAATCCCAAAACATGCATGTACCAACTTTGTGACCAGTCTCGGTGAAAACTTCACCGACCCTAGTATAAACACTACCCCAACCAATTCTTAAACATCCCTGTACCAATTTCGAAACCTGCCTCGGTGTTAACAAAACTCCCCCGACGCTAGTATGAACTCTGCCCCTAACAATTCCAAAACATGGATGTAACAACTTTGAACCTGCCTAGGTGAAAACGACACAGACCCTAGTATAAACTCTACACCTATCAATTCCTAAACATGCATGGTCCGAGTTCAAAACCAACCTCGGTGAAAACTTCACCGACACTAGTATAAACTCTGTCCCAACCAACTCCAAATCATGTATGGTCCTATTTTGAAACATACCTCGGTGAAAACGTCACCGACCCTAGTATAAACTCTACCCCAACCAATCCCGAAACATGGATATACCAACTACATACAACACACGGGCTCGACGCGGGTCGATCAATATTATTTCTTTACTCGATCAAAAACCTATGACACTGTCCGTATAACGGTTAGTGGAAAGTGTGGCACCAGCTGTTGCCTGTTGGCAAATGGTTCCCTGAGAAACACTTAATGGATTCGCATTAATTACCAGATCCCTGTGGTGGTCGCTTCAGTGAACCCACCATTAATCAACCGCGCCTGTCAAATCGACCGAGAAAAACGATTAATCTCTACGCGGCGCGTGTCGAAAGGCAAACTTTGTTGGCGGATCGATAAGTAACAGCTGTTGCTAATGAGTAACAGCTGTGGTTAAATGGATGTTGAGAGAAAGAACTTTCTACTTTTGTCGGCGTTAGCGCACCCTTCTCCTCCACCCCCGCCATTACTCCCCCTCTCCTCCTCGACCACCACCCCTCTCAACTACCACCACCCCTCTCCACCACCATCAGGTGGTGGCGTGGTTTACTATTAAACATACATACAATCAAATAAACAAACCAACAAATTAAAAAAACAAATTAAAATCAAACAAATTAAAATCAAACAAATAATAAAATTAATTTAAAAATCAAACTAATAATAAATTAAAATTACAAAATTTAAAATTTAAAAAAATTAAACTAATTAAAAAATAAACAAACAACCAGTAAACAACAATTAAAAAATAAAATTTAAAAATAAAAAGTAATAATTTAAAAATTTAAAAATTTAAAAAATTTAAAAATTTAAAAAAAAAAATCAAAAAACTTTAAATCAAATTACTTAATTAGTTAATAAAAATTAATTAAAATTAAAAATTAAAATTTAAAAATAAAATCTAAAAATTTAAAAAATTAAAATCAAACTAATTTAAAAAATCAAACAAATAATCAAATTACGTAACTAGTTAATAAAAAATACAAAACAAAGTAAATAAAAAATTCAAACTAATTAAAAAAAATAATAATTAATTAAAAATAAGCAAATAATAATTTAAAATTAAAAATTAAAATTTTAAAATTTTAAAATTTTACAAATTAAAATCAAATTAATTAAATTTTAAAAAATCAACTAATTAAAAAATCAAATTTAAATTAAAAAATAATAATTAAACTAATTAAAAAATTAAAAACAAAATAAAAACATAGTAATACAATTAAAATTAAAATTGTATTAGTTAAAAACAAACAAATAATAAAATTACATAACTCGTTAATAAAAATTAATTAAAATTAAAAAATTAAATTCAAACTAATTAAAAAACTCATTAAAATTACGTAACTAGGTCATTGATTACGTAACTAGGTCACCGCTGGTGATTACGTAACTAGGTCACCGAAGGTGATTACACATAAGGTCACCAGTGGTGACCTACTGACCTACTCCACCACCACCTCCGCCATCCTACGGTGGGGGAGTATTTTACTATATCTCATTGTTCCTGCGGCTCACCATCCTCACCATTCATCTCCCCAGGTGGGGGAGTATTTTACTATATAACATGTCTAACCCTCACCATCCACCTTCCCCAGGTGGGGGAGTATTTTACTACATGTCGATGTACCTCCACCTCCCCGAGGGAGTATTTTACTATATCCCGTTGTTCCTGCGGCTCAACCACCACCGCCAGGTGGGGGAGTATTTTACTATATGTCATTGTCCCTCCGCATCCCCCAGGCGGGGAGTATTTTCCTATATATTCTTTGCTCCACCTCCACCTCACCATCCGCATCCCCCTGCGCCTGCGACCCAAAAGTGACCTAATATACTACTGTAACTAAAGCAAATTTAAATGTCAGGCTAGTCTGCCTTAGTCTACCTTGTCATACATTGTAAGACATTATACATACGGCAACGTAGATTCCATCAATAACCGTCTGGACACACTATACCTACATTAGCTTGGGCCACAGAACAAGTTTATTACGGCTGCAAATGTTTCATGACAAGCCAGGTTTAAAACGGTAAATTTCTTATTTTTTACATACCAATGAACAATTTTAAATAAATACTTTAATAGCTTTTGTTTAGATTAAAATGTACCGCTTAAGTCGTTACATCGACATTTGTCACGTATTAGGCTAATCACCTTTATAATCCTTATTATCATATTTATCATCATCTCCATCATCTTCTAACTATTGACGTAAGAGGCATAAAAAGTGAGCAACAAATCGTCCTGTCTCCAAATTTGACCTATACTTGTGAGAATGTAAGGCCTCTCTTGTTAGGGGTATTCCATACATGACGTCACGCCTTTTTTGACGATGTTTACCCTCCCCTCCGTCACAAGTCGTCACAAAAAGCCAGACCCCCCAACCTAAAATGACGTCCTCTGCCTACAAACCCCCTCAAAATTGCTGTTAAATTTTTCTTAAAATATCGATAATTTTCTTAAATCTTGTCAGAACTCTGTCAAAATGGAGTATTTTGATCAATTCCTATTAAAATTTATTAAAACCGTTTTCTAAAACGCGAAATAAAAACTAAAAATCGTTTTCTAACATTGCTTTTTTTATAATGCAAAAAAGTGACGTCAATCCATTTGAACCAACCCCCCTTCCCCTCATCACACACCGTCACAAAATTTCGGACCCCTGCTACCCCCTACGAGTGTGACGTCATTTATGGACGACCCCTTATGGGGATATGCGAGTTTTTTTCCATTTTTTACAATTTAATATCTAAAGCCTTTTGAATGCTTTTATCATGTTTGGCATATGAAAGTAAGTATTAAACAGCAACAAAAGGGTTGAAAACAATTTTGGTTGTCATGGAAACCCTTAAAAAACCTCCGCCATTTTGAATTTTTTTTTGTACTTTTAAAAATGCTAAGGCTTTTTATTTATGCACCTATAGCAATCAAAGTTAGCCTGCTTATATTTCAGTATATACTAAAACTTTTGTCACGAAAACTTTTACAAAGAATTCCACAAAATCTAAAAAAATCGTACCATTTTTAGTGTTCAAATGTTTCAAAATTTGCAAATAAATTACCAAATCCTTTTTTCTATGTAAGCCATCACAATTCCCTCGTGACAAAAGTTGTATGTTTGGACGAAGAACAATTACTGAAAATATGATGGCGATTGTTTGATAAATAAAAAAGAAGTAGGCTTTATAGTGTTAAAAACCTTCAAACTGAGAAAAACAGCCAAAAGTAACGAAAAATAGATCACGAAAATACCATATCTGTGTAAACTGCAAAGCTGATTGTAAGCTTTGGCTGTTTCCGAGATAATGGAAATTAACATTATCAAATAAAGGAGAAATCCAGCTTTCCAAAGATGCCAAATAAAATTTGATGACGGATATAAAACTTTTGATAGAGAGCGTGTAAGATTGGAAAAATTGATTATTTTTTAATTAATAGGGTCATAAAAATGGTAATTTACCCAATTTAATTCCGTTTAGCCCATAAATTACAACAGGACATTGTGGCTGATTTTAGCGAAAGAATGTTTATTATCGCATTGCCAATGTATTGTTCACATATAGAATAAGTCTGTATTTTGCAGCAAGGTTTTTGTTTAAAATACTTAATGCTTTGGTAAAATACTGAAACAAAATGGCAACTCCGGCCAAACAAAGTAGGCTTGAAGAATCCTCTATTGGTAAGTTCAAAACTTTATATAAACATTTTGAAATCATTCAAAGCATATTATATGCTTTTTATAAATATACATTCACTTTCCACGTTCTACCTTGTGTAAGCTAAACATAGCATTTACATTCAACAATTACTTTATATATTATCAAACTTTTTATATTAATTAAGTGGTGCTTTGTTTGTCAAGCTTGTGAATCATCTCGAACACACATTATTTTTTTTCCCGAGCAGCTAGCATGCTGTCACATGAACTACCCGTACAGTGGGAGAGAGGTCGCATGATCGGCAGAGGCGGATGTGGAACTGTCTATCTTGTGCTGGACAAGGACAATCCTGATCAGGAACTCTTCGTTGTTAAAGATATATTCGTCACGGAAAAGGATAAAGTTGAAATAACGGTAGATGTATTTTCAATTTCTGCTAATCGTTAATAGTTTTTACGACTCTTATTCACCTCTCTCTCTCTCTCTTTATATATATATATATATATATATATATATATATATATATATATATATATATATATATATATAAAATGAGCAATGTGTGTCTGTTTGTTTGTTTGCTTGTTATGTATTACTGCACCTTTTCATCTGATGGCCATGAAAATTTGGGAAGTTGTTGAGAATTCTGCTAGGGAGTATTCTCCCTCCGAGAATGATTCTACAAAACGTAATATTATAATTAGTTATGGGCGTTGACTATAATCGTTGACTATATCGAATCAGGTGCGTCATCCGGCGCTCCGGCAGTGTGCGATTTGGCACCCGGGTCAATCCTGTAAGCGCTATGGTGCATACGTATGTTTCAAAGAGCATGATAGCAGTGGATACTATGGTTTACTATAGTCGTTCGCTAAATTGAATCATGCTCGTCTGCCGGCGCATACGTTCGTTTCAAAGAGTGCGATATAATATGATGTAGTATTATAGTCGTTTATTAAATCAAATCAGGCGCGTCTGCTGGTGCCCTGGCAGGGTGTGATTTGGCGGATGGCTATCCTGTAGGCACTATAGCTCTTACGATTTTTTTAAGGCGCACCCTACAATATTGACAGGGAGGCACATGGCATTCGATGATTAAACCAATCCAGGGCCCGTACGCGGCGCCCCTGTTGTAGTGTAGCCGGGGGGTTCCCGAGGGCGCACCTTTACGTCCCTGATATATGGGTGCTCGCTGAGGTGTTCTACCTCACCATTACGGAGAGTAATTAACGTACACTCAAGGCTCTCCGACAGCACAACACGCCGAGGGCGTGCTGGTTGTAGTGTGAGCAAATCCGTGCCCCTACAAGTATGATCCAAAAATTATAGCGTTGTTTACATTCAAATAAAGAAAACAAGGTCAAGCGTCTAAAAATAAAGGATTAGGAACACAATGATGAAATCCTTTTTCAATATTACGTCATACTTTATTCTGAGACCGCGGCAAAACTAGTATTATATGAATTAAATACAGTATATAGAATTAAACAGTATTACAATACGTGTTACTTTAAAACTAATGTTTTTTTAAATTACAAACGTTAAAGTTAATTTTGCTAAGTTTTACTATGTTTAGTGTGACTAAGTAATGAAAAAGGGTTTAGAAGTTAAGTTTCTTTACTTTTTGAAGGGAAACTGAGGTAGGTGAATTTTGTAATAATGGAAAATGTGTATTTAATATGCCTGAAATTAATTATTTCTTGCGCATTTTAAATGTACTTTTATATTTAAAATACTACATTTAAATTGTTTCTATATTTAATGGACTGCTCTCATAAATGCATACTAATTACATTTAAAAAATACATAAAATATTGCAATCGTTTAAATATTTCAATAAATCAAAGTATTAAATGTGTCTGTTTATCACTTACCAGTTAGTTCTTTAATGTGTATATGTATGTTTTTATGTAACATCAAGAAACAGTTTAAAACAGAGACGACCGTCCTTCGAACATCAGAAACACATCCACGAATTGTACAGTTCTTTGGATATCGTCAGTTAGACAACACATTCTCCATCTTTTTACAATACTTGAAAAATGTGAGTTTTGAGTTTCTGAAAAAAAGATAATATACGCCCAACTACCACTATTTAAATGTTACCGAAATTATTTGACAAATGTGTTGATTAATACAATAAATGCAATCGGTGCAGTAATACTTTAATCATTGTGAACTATACTTTAAAGGATTATCTAGTCGCATAACTTAGTAGCATTTTTCGCTATGGAAAAGTTTTTTTTTTTTAAACGAACAATACACAATAGTGTTCACCTTTAAAACACATAATAATGTCCCCATAATTTCTATTTGATTTTTTAAAATTTATATTAATCATGATTAAACAAAAATAATTAATTTTGTTATAAAAAGGGGTCTTTGACTGACTACATACACAACAATGGCAAACTTCTAGAACCTAAAAGTCAACTTTTTTCAAGACAAATTCTTGAAGCGGTTGTTTTTCTACATGACAACAATATCATCCATCGAGATATAAAAGGTATTGTATTGTTAAACATAGAAGAATTTTAGCTTATTCTACATTGGTATTTCAATGCCTTGTAATTAACACAATGGAACTAGCTTCTTTTTTCTACAATTTTACTTCGCGATAATGGAGTTTAATAAAAATGCATAGTTTTTAGAATAATCACTTTTAGCATAAGTTTCAAAGTTAATAAGAATAAAATACTGAATATTTTTTATTGTGAAGGAAGAAACATACTTCTTGAAGACGAAGATAACATCAGATTAACGGACTTTGGAATTTCTAAAATCCTGAAAGATGTCACGAGTACTGGAACAGCCGGCATCGGTACTTTGAGGTGGATGGCACCGGAAGTGTTTACTGCAGATAATGCAACACAAAAGTACAACAAGAAAGCAGATATTTGGTGAGTTTTCCACATCGTCACTCACAATTGAATAGCTATTGATTTATTGAATGAAGTTATTAATTCATATTTATATAAAGCAAAAACGGACTAGGCGATAGATTGCTTTTTATGGCTAAAAAATAATCTATTTAAATTTGGAAATAGTTGGATATTACGTTTACAAAAATAATATAACGCTAATAACTAAAAACTAATGTATAACAGTTGATGTAACGATGACGTTCAATGTAATTGCTAGTTTTGATAATCTCTTCAATGTATATGTTATTGATGTCAAAGTACTATTACAGTACACTGCTTTCCTCTTGAAGTTAGCGCATTGTAGAATTTGTTTTGTTAATTTATGTTTTAAATCTCTGTATATTTGTACATGTATTTATTTTACATTGAAGTTTATTGTCCCGATAATTCGTAAACTAAATATTTTTGAAAAATAGCAGTTAAAAACTTTCTACTCAAATTTCTTTCATTAAACACAGGAGTATCGGTTGTACTGTTGTCGAGATGATCACTGGTGAAGACCCATATCCTCAATGTAAAAGCGAAGCAAACATTTGTTTTACAATTGGGCACAAGAAAGAACCACCTCCGTATCGAAACGTTTCCGCCAGTTGTGATGATTTCTTAAAGAAAACATTCACAGTAGACCCTTTAGCAAGACCATCAGCCAAAGATCTACTGGAAAATGATCCATTTATAAATAGTGGACAAACAGGTGTGTACGTTTTCATTACTCTCTCACATTTACAATTAAAGTCATTATTATTATTGCATACATTTGCACGACAATTTTAAAAATATAATAAACAAAATGTGAAGCAACGGCTTTAAGCAATTTTATATTTATTTCCCCCCTTGCACAAATATAAAAACTATAATACGTATTTGTGATTAGAATTAGCAATCATAATTAGTCTACACAAGAAAGCCAGTATTTCAGTTGCAGTTTGTTATTGAATTATATATAATGCTATTTTTAACTGTTGCAATAAAAATAGATTAACACATTATTAATTTATTTCTATATAATATTGTCACGCTTTATTCTATCCAATGAAAAATTCTCTTTAAAGATTAAATAGTTTTGAGATTTTTCTATAATCCTCCTTACTTTAATATAAATAGATAGTAACTCTTATGCTTCGATCTTTAAATTTTATCTGCCTGAAATCCTTTATGTTAAGCGTTATTGTGTTTATCAAGCTTAGGCTTTAAAATAAATAAATCTTCATTTTAATATTATTTCCAAGTTAAATTCTAATTAAGTTATATAACATACGATTTTCCTTTAGACGTTATACCTTTCAAGCAATGTATTTTAACTTATATAACATCATAGTCCTGCATTCAGTAAGCTAATATACAAGTAACACTTATATGATTATTTAATCAAGAGAGCAGCCTATCTGATAAGCTACCTGTAAAATGGACCAGAGGTCCTCTAATTGGCGAAGGTGCATTTGGAAACGTTTATCTTGTGGTTGCGCATACAGAAAATTACAACAACGAGACATTCGATACAGAGTGCGAAACATATATTAGTCTTCAGGATTATTTTGTTGTAAAAGATATTCCAATCAAAGAGACCAACAAAGTTGAAATAAAGGTAATGTGATTTCTTTTTTTTTTAAATCTACACGCATGCATTCAATTTTTTAAATCACTGAATTTTACTCTATATTTAAAACAGTGTATTTGATTTCATAACAAATTATATATATATATATATATATATATATATATATATATATATATATATATATATATATATATATATATATATATATATGATTAAATAATATGGTGGTCACTCGCTGTGAATTTTTACACAACGGCATAATCGTAGAGGAAGACCTTAAATGTTCCAATAGAGCTTGGTAATTATTAATGTAATGCAAACTTCAAAGAATTTGCCTCGGGTTGCCTCTTAGTTTTTATTTTCTTAATATATTACAGCAGCATATATTTATGGGTACCTTGAAACGTTAACGTTTTTTTTTTAATTTGTTGTTTACCAGCAAGAAAATATAAATTTACTTTTTCTTTTTTATTCAGGAAAGGTTAAAAATAGAGACAACAATGTTGACATCAATGGAGCATCCACGTATTGTACAGTACTTTGGATATTATCAGACAGATCATATTTTCTCCATCTTCCTTCGGTACATGAAAATGGTGAGTTTAAAGACTGTGCAAAAGTGTTGCTTCTGATAAAAATATTACATGTGAGTGTTAAGACAGTGCTTTTAATGGCTAGCTTTTGTAAAGCGAGTTTAATAAATTTTTTGGGGTTTGATTTTGCAAATTTAACGTTTTTAATTTTAAATTTTATTTTAATATAATTTAATATTGTTTGTAAAATAATTATGTGTGTTGTTGCAAGGGCTCATTGTATGACTACATAAGAAAGCAAGGAGCAATAACCGAGTCAAAAATTCAACTATACACCAGACAGATTCTTGACGCAGTGGCATTTTTGCATGACAATAATATCATCCATGGAGATATAAAAGGTATTGTTAATGACGGCATAATTAACGTAATTAACTTTATTATATATATATATATATATATATATATATATATATATATATATATATATTTATATATATATCTAAGTTTGATTTTGTACTGTATTTGTTATTCATCTATTTTATTGTATACATTTTATGGGTTTGTTATACATAGGTAAAAATATATTGCTAGAAGACGAAGATAACATCAGATTAACGGACTTTGGAATTTCTAAAATCCTGAAAGATGTAACAAGTACTGGAACAGCTAGTATCGGAACTTACAGGTGGATGGCACCAGAAGTGGTCACTGCAGATCCTGCAACACAAAAGTATAACAAGAAAGTAGATATTTGGTGAGGTTTTCACAGATCTTCTCTTAATCGAATAGCTATTGTTTTATTAAATGAAGTTATTAATTCATAATTCTATAAAGAAAAAAGGACTAGGCGATAGATTGCTTTTTATGGATAAAAATAATCTATTTCAATTCGGAAATAAGTTGGATATTACGTTTACAAAAATAACATAACGCTAATAACTAATAACTAATGTATAACAGTAGATGTAATAATGACGTTCAATGTAATTGCTAGTTTTGATATTCCCTTCAATGTATACGTTATTGATGTCAAAGTACTATTACAGTACACTGCTTTGCTCTTGAAGTTAGCGAATTGTAGAATTTTTTTTGTTAATGTATGTTTTAAAACTCTGTATATTTGTACATATATTTATTTTACATTGAAGTTTATTGTCCCGATAATTCGTAAACTAAATATTTTTGAAAAATAGCAGTTAAAAACTTTCTACTCAAATTTCTTTCATTAAACACAGGAGTATCGGTTGTACTGTTGTCGAGATGATCACTGGTGAAGACCCATATCCTCAATGTAAAAGCGAAGCAAACATTTGTTTTACAATTGGGCACAAGAAAGAACCACCTCAGTATCGAAACGTTTCCGCCAGTTGTAAAAATTTCTTAAAGAAAACATTTACAGTAGACCCTATAGCAAGACTATCAGCCAAAGATCTACCGGAAAATGATCCATTTATAATTAGTGGACAAGCAGGTGTGTAGGTTTTCATTACTCTGTCACATTTACAATTAAAATCATTATCATTATTGTATACATTTGCACTAAAAAATGTAAAAATATAATAAACAAAATGTGAAGCAACGGCTTTAAGCAATTTATATTTATTTTCTCCCTTGCTTTTGTATAATAAACTGTTACTTAGTTTACACTTCATGATACTTCGAAAAAAATCACAAGTATCCAACTAATATGCATATAACTATTTTTAAAATCATACTCTAAATATTCCATTCAATCATGTTTCTTATATATTTATTGTTACAGGAACTACAAAAAAAAAGCTATTAGATCATATCGATGTAAAATATCGATGTGAAAAAAATCCAGGCCATAAACAATTTATACCTGTGCAGCTGTTTGAAATGTCCCATTTACCTATATCAGCACAAGATAATGAATTGTTTGAGTTAATCAAAGCGATAGCTGAACTGACTGTGTACGTACGTGTTAGATTTACAAGTTACGATAGACCCAAGACAGTTGGAGCTAGAATTAATGCAACATATCCATTTTACTCTAGCAGAGGGAGTGATTTCTTACGTTCGGGATCTGGCATGATCGACCTGGAGCATTACGAAATCTTGACATCCATGTGTAACTGTACATATTGCCAGAGTTTAGATTTCCCAGAAAAGACGGGGTTTACGTTTAATGTCGTAACTGCCAGACATCATACGTATGACGATTCTGAAGCAATAAAATCAGAATGTCGTGTTTTTTATGATAGTGACACATCAAACTGCAAACATGTGCACGGCATAAGCATCGTCGAAGCCGATGATGATGCAGATAGATGTGTTATGAAGTGTGTCTGTCACGATATGACTCTCCTGGAACAATTAAATACAACATGGCAAAGGTACAAAGAGCTAAACAGTATTGTTACAGGTAGATATAAACATCAAAAAGAGAACAATAAATTATGTGTCATCGTATCACATCCGCATGGAGCATCTAAACATGTCACTGTTGGCGAATGGGTTGCTAGAGAAAGTTATGGGAATGTGCCCATATTAAACATCCCTCTGACCAGGTACAATTACACTACAGCAACATGCCCTGGTTCCACTGGTGCTCCAGTGTTTATCCTAGGTAGTGGTGCTGGTATGTACCATCACACACACTGTGTCGGGAGACCGGATTTTAACAATAGCGGAATGTTTTTTGACTAAAAATGTTTATAAATCTAAAACAGACATATGTAACTAAATAATGTTAGTAATGAAATATAGGATCTTGTTATGGTAATTGTGAAGAATTTTGTTCAATTACTGCGTTGTTGAAACAGATAACAAAAAAAAATTGAAAACTAACGTAAACTAGTTTAGATGTTATGAATGGCATGTAATTAAAAAAAAACATGACTATGTTTACTTTTCTCGATCTTAGACTCAAATACTTGGCTGTTGTTAGATCTACATTTGACATCATTGTCTTTAGTTAACGAATTATTTTCGTCACCAATACTATTTTTACTGCATTTAACCATTGTTTTTATGTCTGAGAGCATCACAGCTATTTGTGTTTCTATGTTAATATCTAATGTGTGACTTATAAGTTTAAAATGGTTTAGACTGTATTTACTTAGAATGTTATAGCTATTTACTTTTTTCAAAAATAAACTGTCATATGTATATTCAAAATGTTTACCCTATTGAGAAGTAAAGATGTGTAGAGCATAAATTCATCTGTTTGTCCGGGTTTATAAATGGAAAGGAAGCCAGCAGAATCCTTACTTACATAATCACATATAACAGTTCATTATTCTATCACAAATAAACGTAACTAACGAGCGAATTGTGGACCATATACTCGCTGTTTGGGGATTACTTCACTTGCCACATAAACACTTGCATGTTATTTTAATACACGGTAATTCTCTCTCTCTCTCTCTCTCTCTCTCTCTCTCTCTCTCTCTCTCTCTCTCTCTCTATATATATATATATATATATATATATATATATATATATATATATATATATATATATATATCGATGGTCTCGGTCGCAAACCGTCTAACTCCGAAAATGTAAATTTTACAGGAGAGACAAAAAACTGATTATTTCATTGTTGATCGCTCTAAAACAAATTGTTTTTAAAAATATGTGCGAAGAAACTCTCTACTGACTATTCTGTAGCGTTTTAAAATGGGTTTTGTTGATATTTCCAAAATTATAGCAGGTTTAAAAAGATAGACGGTTTGCTCGGTCTAAAACTCTCGGTGCAAACCGTCTGTCTGTGCGCGCGCAGACTTGGCCGTTTTGAACGGAGAATTTCGGTCTCAGCCGCGTTCGTTCGTTTTGTCCAATGAACGTGATTTAGTTATGTTTATGTTTTTAAGTTATAATTAACGCTTCATAATATTTAGATTATAGTTTTGGGCTCATATTTTAAATATTTGAGTTTATTGTACTTCATGGGGGCAGTTTAATTTTAGTACAGATGTTTTAGTATGGCTTTATCGCTTTCGACTGTTTATTCATAATGGCTGTATTTAGCACTAAACTTGTTAACTGTTGAAGGTTATGCTTTATGTATTACATCTTTCTATTTTCACAGTTTATTTTATTAAATCTGGTGGGTGTGGGTTTTATAGAATGATAATAGTAAAAATATAAACCTTATTGTCAGATATATTATGAATGAGACATAACACATGATAACACATTAATAATGACTTAATGTTTATTTATTTTACAAAATTTAAAAAAAAATTGTTTATTTTTTTAATTTATTCTTTGAATAAACGTCACATGAAGAATTATTACAATGGCAACATATTTTTAAATCAGGCAAATCATCAAAAAATATGAATTTATGACTTGCTTTTAGGTGCTCATATATGACAGCTTTTATCTTTTTTTCTGCTCTTGTACAACTTGTCAGGGGCTACAGATGAGATCAAAATCTTACGACCCTAGCTTAGCAATTGCCAGCTATCTACTAATTCACTTTGAAGTAGATAGTAGCATCAGTGGCGTAGCGAGGTCGGGTGTCACCCGGTGCGGCACTTAATGGTGTCATCCCCCCCCCCCAGGCGTAGCGACCCTTCCCTGGGACAAACTTTCAAGTTTTTGATTTGCACCCCCTCCCTCAAACTTTCGATTTGCACCCACCCTCAAGTTTTCGATTTGCACCCCCCCCCTCAAACTTTCGATTTGCACCCCCCCCTCAAGTTTTTCTCTATATATTTTGCCATTTTTTGCCTTGGTGTCACCCACCTAAATGGTGTCACCCGGTGCGATCCGCACCCCCGCCCCCCCTCGCTACGCCCCTGATTAGCATCATAGTTGTTCTACAATGCTGGAATATCTGTCGCATTGAATTCTTGATAGGTCTGACTGGTCTTTTGAGAGCGGCTGGTCTCTTGTATGGTAAGAATGGTCTGTTGAGAGAGGCTGGTATCTTGGACGGTAAGATTGGTCAGTTGAGAGAGATTGGTCTTTGTATTTTACGACTGATCTGCTGAGAGAGACTGGTCTCTTGTATGGTAAGAATTGTCTGTTGAGAAAGGCTGGTCTGTTGAGTTACTGGTGTCTTAAAGGGTTAGACAAGTTTGTTGAGATATTCTGGTGTCCTCTATGGTGGAATTGGTCATTTAAGAGAGTTTGGTCTTTTGAATGTTACGACGGGTCTTGTATGTTACGACTAATCTGTTGAGAGAGGCTGATCTGTTATGTGGTAAGACTGGTCTGTTGAGAGAGGCTGGTCTGTTAAGACAGGCTGGTCTGTTGAGAGGGGCTGGTCTGTTGAGAGGCTGGTCTGTTGAGAGAGGCTGGTATGTTGAGAGAAGCTGGTCTGTTGAGAGAGGCTGGTCTGTTGAGAGAAGCTGGTCTGTTGAGAGAGGCTGGTCTGTTGAGAGAGGCTGGTCTGTTGAGAGAGGGTGGTCTGTTGAGAGGGGCTGGTATGTTGAGTGAGGCTGGTCTGTTGAGAGAAGCTGGTCTGTTGAGAGAGGCTGGTCTGTTGAGAGAGGCTGGTCTGTTGAGAGAGGGTGGTCTGTTGAGAGGGGCTGGTATGTTGAGTGAGGCTGGTATGTTGAGAGAGGCTGGTCTGTTGGGAGAGGCTGGTCTGTTATGAGAGGTTGGTCTGTTGAGAGAGGCTGATCTGTTATGTGGTAAGACTGGTCTGTTGAGAGAGGCTGGTCTGTTGAGAGAGGCTGGTCTGTTGAGAGAGGCTGGTCTGTTGAGAGAGGCTGGTCTGTTGAGAGAGGCTGGTCTGTTGAGAGAGGCTGGTCTGTTGAGAGAGGCTGGTCTGTTGAGAGAGGCTGGTCTGTTGAGAGAGGCTGGTCTGTTATGTGGAAAGACTGGTCTGTTGAGAGAGGCTGGTCTGTTGAGAGAGGCTGGTCTGTTGAGAGAGGCTGGTCTGTTGAGAGAGGCTGGTCTGTTATGTGGTAAGACTGGTCTGTTGAGAGAGGCTGGTCTGTTGAGAGAGGCTGGTCTGTTGAGAGAGGCTGGTATTTTGAGACAGGCTGGTCAGTTATGTGGTAAGACTGGTGTCTGTTGAGAGAGGTTGGTCGTTTGTGAGAGGCTGATCTGTTGAGAGAGGCTGGTATGTCGAAGATAGCCTGGTATGTTGAGTGGTTGGCCTATTGAGAGATGCTGATCTGTCTAGAGAGGCTGGTCTGTTATGTGGTAAGACTGGTGTGTTGAGAGAGGTTGGTCTATTGAGAGAGGCTGATCTGTTGTGAGAGGCTGGTATGTTGAGAGAGGCTGGTATGTTGAGAGAGGCTGGTATGTTGAGAGAGGCTGGTCTGTTGAGAAAATCTTAAATTGAAATTAATCATAAAAGCATTTACTAACGACAACTAACCATGTCGTTGAACATGTACGCCAAACATTTTGTAACCTACCATATAAACATTTCTTAACACGTAGCTAAAACCTCAATCTAAAGCTAGTAATGAATTAACAATAATTAAATTTACTGCACAATCTTGTGGAAATATAATTCAAATAATATTGTTTTGATTGATATTTAGATTCTAGAATGAAGATCTAGTTTTAAAGCATTGTATTAGCCTAAACAATTGTAAAAAATCAGTTTGGTTATTGAAAATCTGGAAATAGGCTATATTAAACAAATACTATTTGTTTATTATTCTTTAAAATGATAAAATGTAATAGAATAGCTGAACATAATTAATCAAATACCCTTACCTATATGTAATGTGACTGCTGTGCTGTAAAATTGTGTGATTGCGGCGTGCGACTGCGTTCCCGATCAAAAGTGTACTGACAAAAATAGCGATGTTCGTTTTGCGCCGAGATTTTTAGCGCTTGAAATAATAGGCGGTTTGTTCAAATGATTATATCTCGATAATCATTCTACAGATTTCTCTAATATTTTCATGCATTATGGGGAATCATATTGGCTTTTGATTTATGTAAAAAAAAGAAAATCGAATTTTTTTGAGTTAGACGGTTTGCGACCGAGACCATCGATAAATATATATATATATATATATATATATATATATATATATATATATATATATATATATATATATATATATATATATATAAATATATATATATATATATATATATATATATATATATGTATATATATATATATATATATATATACATTTATATATATATATATATATATATATATATATATATATATATATATATATATATATATATATATATATATATATATATATATATATATATATCAACTGTTTGGTATGTAATTCACTCAAAATCATCATGAATTGATTATCAAACACAAGCAGGTACTAAAATATAACATTTCACATTAAGAATGGATAATCATATTTTAATATATATATATATATATATATATATATATATATATATATATATATATATATATATATATATATATATATATATATATATATATATACTACTTAAATGTAAACACTTTTCTACTTTGTTCAAATTGACAAGCTTTGGACAAGGGGTGAGGAGATCATTCATCCCCCACCCCTCGCGAATATGTTTACTTCCGACTGACTTTTGGTTTAGCAGTTGTGTGCGTTATAGACCAAACACGACGCCCCAGACATGCTTTATACGTGCTCTATAATTTTACACAAGTATTTTATATTATGTGGTGGGTATAAATGAGGGGTGTAAGTCCTTACCTCACTGTAGAACCATTCTTTAATTGTTTGTTGTAAAAATAAATGGTAACACTACTAAAACATTTATTTAATTTATTGAATAAAAACACCCGAATGCAATTGTATTACTTTAAATGTGTTGGATCAAATCGAAGCGTTGTCCATTCTTTAGCATACATTTTTAATAGTCTATAACAAACTTTAAAATAATAGACGAAAACAATGTAGTTGTATGCGTTTCAAACACACCTGATTCTCATCTCACAGAAGCGAAGATGTTTATAGGAATAGGAAGTTAAGCTCCAGTATATGGACGGAGAGAAATCTGTAGAATTCCATAAACCGTTGAAGTTTACAAAACTCGAATATGCGTGCCACCACGCACCGTGGTAAAACTCTGCATCGTTAATACGACCAACTCCTCTAGTTTTATAAAAAAAGTACACCGGGAAGTTAAAGTTGAGTTCCTAAGTTTCTCTGAAATAGTCTTAAGAAAAATTGAAGACCTTAGTGCTAAAAGTACTTAAGTCACAAAAACAACATTTTGAGAAAAATGAGTTCAAAGATTAAAATTTACTATGAAACATTACGTTTTTATATTATTTGTTTGTTTGGAAGAGCACTTAAGACTATTTCAGAGAAACTTAGGAACTCAACTTTAACTTCCCGGTGTACTTTTTTTATAAAACTAGAGGACATTTGTCTTTAATGTTATTGGTTATGCAAGGAGTCGTAGAGTTAATCTATTGATATCGTAATGATGAACAAAAGTATATAAAAGAATCACAATCAAGAATGAAATATAAATCATAAGAGTTTAATAAACCACAATCATGAAAAATTTACTCCGCAATTGTAGCTTCAAATTAATAATGACAAAAGCCAATTTTAAAACATTTGCCATATTCAAATATTTTAATGCCAGTACATAGTTCTTGTTAAATGGCTTATAGTTTTACATTTTTGTGTTGCAACAACCATCAAGATGCTGCGTCAAGAAAATTTAGTTTTAGGGGTCGTCCATAAATGACATCACACTGGTAGGGAGGGGGGGGGGGGTCCGTATATTTGTGACGGTGTGTGATGAGGGGAGGGGGAGGATTCAGATGATGCGACGTCACACTTTTGCATTATCAAAAAGCAAAGTTAGAAAAAGAATTTTAGACGTTATTTTGCGTTTTAGAAAACTGCCTTAATAAATTGTAATTGGAATTGATTAAAATACTCTATATTGACCGAGTTCAGACATGATTTTGGAAAAATATCGATGTTTAAAAAAAAATTAATTCAACTGCAATTTTGAGGGGGGTTGTAGGCTGAGGTGTGACGTTATTTTAGGGGGGGGTGTGTCTGGCTTTTTGTGACGACGTGTGACGGAGTGGAGAGGGGGGGGGGGGGGTTAGGTAAAAATCGGCAAAAAAGCGTGACGTCATTTATGGATGACCCCTTAAATAAGTTTTTTTCTACAAATGTATTTGAAGTTACCTGCACAAGACTGCTGCCCTGCTGAGTTTGACTTTGTGTTCTCTAAGTTGTCGGTCAGGTTTGTGGACATGTTGCAGAACACACCTGTCGAGTAGAGCTTCCCCTGGATTAAAGCACCTGACGACTGCACAGGTAGAAGGACAGATCCTGTTAAAACAGTTAAGGGTAAATACTCATTTAAAAATCACCAAAATCATGACTTTTCTTCTAAATGGATTTCTTGCACTTTTGGATTATTTGTCCATTTTATTATTAGGAAAATAATAACTTTAATGAGAAAAAAAAAGTGTTTAAAAAACCCTTTTTATGAACCTATTAATTAAACAGAAAATCATTTTTTCGCTATCTTTCTAAATAAGATGCAAATTTTAACACTTTTGCATACTAAAAAGGGTGCGATTTTCAGGCCTTGTAGAATTCTGACCAGTAGACGTGACAAAAAAATAAAGCAGTGTACATTAGATTAATATAAGGGCATAAATAAAAAAAAAGTGCCTCTAAGTTTCTAAAAGTACAAACAAATTCAAAAGTGACGAAGGTTTTTCGGATTTTCATTACAACTGAAATTGTTTTCAACCATGTTTTTTTTTTTTTTTTGCTGTTTGATACTTACTTTCATGTGCCAACATGGTAAAAGTATTCAAAAGGTTTTAGATCTTGGATTGTAAAAAATAGGAAAAAAAACAAAAACAAATCATTTCCCATTAAATATAATATTAATTCCACACATAAGACACTAAAGGAGATATTACATAAGCAAAGGGACAGATCCTGTTGAGATAGAAAACTAAAGCAATCACCTTACATATAAGGAAACATACATTATCACCGACATATAGAATGCCATTGAAAGCCGTACCATATACTGCTCTGATACAGTACATTTGTACAATTCAGTAAGAGATGACAATCTTACAGCATAAAATAAATACAAAATAAAATAAACATACACTTAAGAAAATTATAGTGGGATGGCAATTTGCTAAAATTCGGTTGATTCGGTTAACAACTTTTTCTTTGTAGCTGTGGTGTTCATAGAAACAGATGAACTCTACTTTTCTACCCCAAAAAGCTTCTAGCCTAATAACGTAGCCTACTTGAGAAAATTATGAAAATAGACGGTTTCCGTTTTTACTATAAACCCCTATGTAGATGTTACGGCATAATGAAACAATATAGCGTACATTCGCTTTAACGTACATATCGGACAAAGTTTTGCAGCTTCGTTGTTTGAATTGGAATTTGCCTTCATGCCAAATATGTGCGATAGCATTACAACTTCGTGATAAAAAGTAATGCTGAGTAGTACAAATGCTTGAAATGAATGAAATCTTAATGGTCTAGCTGTATTTTTATTGAATAGTCTTGTTTGGATTTTAGCCTGTACGTTTATTATAATTTTAAACAATTATAGAGAATATAATTGTATATAATAAACGCCCTGCAATAATGTATCAGCACATTATTCAAAAAATGTAAGATCAACAGACCATATCGCTATCATCCCCACCCCCACCAGTCTGGTGGGCTGTTTACACTCGTAGTGACGGCTATTAGGGGCAGATAATTTAGTTTTTAAACGATTTGAAATTAAGGGGAGGTAATTACATGTTCTGCTTGTTCTTTTCATTGTCGTCTGTAAAATGTCGTCATAGACGGCTGCTTTCACGGAGGCGGGGGAATGGGGGGGGGGGGGGGGGTGAGAAGAGTGGAATGTGAGAGAGAGGATATTAGTCCTTCACGAGTTACTTATAGCGTTTAAAGCAAAATACTTTCAGTCGCAGCATTGGTACTGTCGAATTCACAAATTATGAATTACTGAAAAATAGGAATCAAACTAAATAGTGGCGTATGCTACGTCGCGGGTCAGCTCGTATATATACAGCTCTCTTCGTGGACACAACAACGCAAGCCGACCAACTAAATGTCCTCGACCTCCCGTCTGGTGAGCTGTCGTTCACCCCGAATGTTTATAATCGGCTATTAGGGGTAGATAATTTAGCTTTTAAACGATTTGAAACTAAGGAGAGGTTAAAAAGTTCTGCTTGATCTTTTCAATTTTTAAACTTTTCATCTTTAAACTGTCGTCACAGAAAACTGCTTTCACGGTGCCGGGGGTGGGGGGTGGGGCGTAAATGGAAGGGAGGGAATTGTCGAATTCACTAACTATGAAGTACTAAAAAGTAGAAATACAACGCAGGTCGGCTCGTATTTCTTTAATTTATGTCTTTCATTGTGCGTGTTCCAACACAAATTTAATCAAACAAAAACAAAACCCACCCAAACTGCAGCGTTGGGTATTCGAATCATATATGAAACTGTTACAAGTGCAGTCTTCTGTTAAACATCGGACAGAGCAGTCGACGAGACTTCTGACCACAAACTCTTTATTTAATGGCCACATCATCAGAGCATTCCTGTCTTGGAGCTTAAAATTTGTTTGAACAATCTCTGAATACGCTCCTGTAAAATATAACTACATGCAATTATATATATATATATATATATATATATATATATATATATATATATATATATATATATATATATATATATAAAGTTATCTAAATAGGAAATATGTAGTATCTTACGATTTGTAAATAGTAAAAATGAGAACCCAACAACTAGAATACAAAACAGTGGCATTTTGGTTCACTTTGGAGTTATGTTAATATTTTCGAAATAAATCTCTGTGGTTAGAGACACGTATTTATAGAACTGCCTCACGGATTTAATTACACGAATATTAGATCAGTTCCTTGTAGGACTGTGACGTGTGAGATGGTATCTTTGTCATGCATTACTAATGGGTGTTTAGTTTACGTGAATATTATTGTAACATTACGTTGCAGGAAAGTGTTATTTTAGCCGTCAACCAGGACTAATTGAAGAGTGTAAATTAATAATGAGTATAATTTTCTGAGAAATCAGTGTTTAACTTCCGCATATTGTAAACAATTCTATATAAGTTAATGTTTTGTTTCTATTGTTAGAGACCATATTTTATAGAAAAATATAACGGGAGTGATCTCCATTCAAAGTTCTCATATATGCGTATATAACAATAGGGCAGTGGTTCTTAGCGTGTGTTCAATTGAACCCGTGTGTTGTGGATAGTCAGTCTATGTGGTTGGACAGAGGTCAAGACACACACCCGACTCATATGATTCACGATCGGATTTTGTCATTGAGGAAGATAGAGTTATTAAGAAGGTTCGTTGAATGCTCTTATAAAACTAGCGGGGCTCGGTACTTTGATTGCGTGACCCGAAGCTCCCTAGTTGCTAAGGTGCCAATGTTATTTATTAAAGAATATTTATTAAAGAATATATATATATATTTATTAAAGAATATATACACTATAAAGAATATATACACTAAAGACACGACTGGCGACAATATTCGTTGCCTAATCGTCAAGCGCGTCCTCATAGGCCCCGGCCTTTTGGCAGCCCGAGCTTTCCCGTGAGCGCTACGGCGAATACGTTCGTTTTAAAGAGTACCCTACAACGTTGAAACTATAGCACACTGCATTCGTTGATTGATTAAACTAAGCCGGGGCGGTAGCGTAACATGGGGCTAGGCTCCAGAGACCGCCCTTCTATGTCCCTGACACTTGGGCGGTCGCCGAAGTGTGTTCTACTTCACTACTATGGAGATTGATTATCGTACACGCAAGACTTTTAGACAGCACGCCATGGGGTGTGCTGGGCGTTAGTGTGGGTAAACCTGTGCCAAGACAAATATGATCCAAGAAATATAGTGTCTGCATTGTTATCATTTGAATAACGCAGGTTTAGAAACAAGATCGTACTTCTAAGAATATAGGATTGGTGATGAATTGATGAAACCCTCTTAAAATATTTCGTCAGACTTTCTTCTGAGACCACGGCTAATTGCGGGGAGGGGAACGGTAGTGCCTATATAAGACGTATATGTACCGCCTAATTGAACGGTTTTCAAGTTATCGGTATTTTAGAAACCAGTTCACTAAAAACATTGAGGTTTAAAAAAGGGTTTCGGACTCAGGGAATTTAAAATGCCGGATGTATGAGCCATCGCGGTGGATCACATCCAGCTTAATTAAAATTTGTAATTGCAAAACATAACAAGGAAGTGAAGTTGGAAGTGTATATGTGTATTTCTGTATTTGAGCTTCGTTTGGTGTGCATGTGTTTGTGTGTACGTGTGAGTGTGTCTGTGAGTATGTATGTATGTGTTTGAGGTTGCATGTAAATAAATATGTACACATATATATATATATATATATATATATATATATATATATATATATATATATATATATATATATATATATATATATATATATATATATATATATATATATATAATTTATAAATGTATTTACATATGCATCGCATCCCCCGAACCACCCTTTCTTTTTCGTGATGTATGGGGGAGAGTGGTGTACAGTGGACCAAAAGGAGAATAAACACATTATTTTCTAACTTCGAAAACATTGGACAAGGCAAACATATCTTTGATTCTAACTATCCTATTGATAGGGTAATTTCTGTATTGATATTATGATGTTATTGAATTTTTATTTTATATTGTGCGCTACTTAAAATGAAGGATTTTTGTTAAATCATGCTAGAAACTAGCTGCCCCAATTCTCACCCCACCCATTCAATATCTCAAATTATGTTGTGATTTCAATGTAATAAATTTATCCCAACAGTCAAGTACAAACATATTTTTCTATTTAAACATCGGCTCATGTATTGTTTTTACTAAATTATGGATCAATATAATAATATGTAACAGACAAAAAGCACATTACATGTCCGCAAAAGTAAATATGGGTTGCAAGTATACTCGAAAAACAGTAACGCCTAATACACATCAACGTTTTACGTCTGTTGTTTTTCAGAGGATTTCGAATGGAGAAAGCTAGAGGCTTGAATACCGAGAGTTGTGGACTCTCCCCATCTACGTTTTAAAATGTTTGTCCAAGATCCGCATGGGACTAGCAAGCAAACACAATACATTTATTTTTGGTAAATAAATATCCGCTTACTTTAGTCAAATGACAAAATGAATGCTAGGCCTATTTTTAAATGAAATTATTTTGTTTGTAATGTTTTTTATTATTATTTTGTGGTAAAAAATGGCTGCTCTTCTATAACCGTCTCACTTCTCTATAACCGTCTCACTTCTCTCTAACCGTCTCACTTCTCTATAACCGTCTCACTTCTCTATAACCGTCTCACTTCTCTCTAACCGTCTCACTTCTCTATGACCGTCTCACTTCTCTATAACCGTCTCACTTCTCTATATCCGTCCCACTTCTCTCTAACCGTCTAACTTCACTCTAACCGTCTCACTTCTCTCTAACCGTCCCACTTCACTCTAACCGTCTCACTTCTCTCTAACCGTCTAATTTCACTCTAACCGTCTCACTTCTCTATGACCGTCTCACTTCTCTCTAACTGTCCCACTTCTCTATAACCGTCTCACTTCACTCTAACCATCTCACTTCACTCTAACCGTCCCACTTCTCTCTAACTGTCCCACTTCTCTCTAACCGTCTCACTTCTCTCTAACCGTCCCACTTCTCTCTAACTGTCCCACTTCTCTCTAACCGTCTCACTTCTCTCTAACCGTCCCACTTCTCTCTAACCGTCTCACTTCTCTCTTACCGTCCCACTTCTCTCTAACCGTCTCACTTCACTCTAACCGTCTCACTTCTCTCTAACCGTCTTACTTCACTCTAACCGTCTCACTTCACTCCAACCGTCTCACGTCTCTCTAACCGTCTCACTTCTCTCTAACCGTCTAACTTCTCTTTGACCGTCTAACTTCACTCTAACCGTCCCACTTCTATATAACTGTCCCACTTCTCTCTAACCGTCTCTCTTCTCTATGACCGTCTCACTTCTCTATGACCGTCTCACTTCTCTATGACCGTCTCACTTCTCTCTAACCGTCTCACTTCTCTATGACCGTCTCACTTCTCTATGACCGTCTCACTTCTCTATGACCGTCTCACTTCTCTATGACCGTCCCACTTCTCTCTAACCGTCTCTCTTCTCTATGACCGTCTCACTTCTCTATGACCGTCCCACTTCTCTCTAACCGTCTAATTTCACTCTAACCGTCTCACTTCTCTATGACCGTCTCACTTCTCTCTAACTGTCCCACTTCTCTATAACCGTCTCACTTCACTCTAACCATCTCACTTCACTCTAACCGTCCCACTTCTCTCTAACTGTCCCACTTCTCTCTAACCGTCTCACTTCTCTCTAACCGTCCCACTTCTCTCTAACTGTCCCACTTCTCTCTAACCGTCCCACTTCCCTCTAACCGTCTCACTTCTCTCTTACCGTCCCACTTCTCTCTAACCGTCTCACTTCACTCTAACCGTCTCACTTCTCTCTAACCGTCTTACTTCACTCTAACCGTCTCACTTCACTCCAACCGTCTCACGTCTCTCTAACCGTCTCACTTCTCTCTAACCGTCTCACTTCTCTTTGACCGTCTAACTTCACTCTAACCGTGCCACTTCTCTATAACTGTCCCACTTCTCTCTAACCGTCTCTCTTTTCTATGACCGTCTCACTTCTCTATGACCGTCTCACTTCTCTATGACCGTCTCACTTCTCTATGACCGTCCCACTTCTCTCTAACCGTCTCTCTTCTCTATGACCGTCTCACTTCTCTATGACCGTCCCACTTCTCTCTAACTGTCTCACTTCTCTCTAACCGTCTCACTTCTCTAACCGTCCCACTTCACTCTAACCGTCTCACTTCTCTATAACCGTCTCACTTCTCACTAACCGTCTCACGTCTCTCTAACCGTCCCACTTCTCTCTAACCGTTTCTCTTCTCTCTAACCGTCTCACTTCTCTATGACCGTCCCACTTCTCTCTAACCGTCCCACTTCTCTCTAACCGTCCCACTTCTCTATAACCGTCTCACTTCTCTCTGACCGTCCTACTTCTCTATACCGTCTCACTTCTCTCTAACCGTCTCACTTCTCTCTGACCGTCCTACTTCTCTATACCGTCTCACTTCTCTCTAACCGTCTCACTTCTCTCTAACCGTCCCACTTCTCTATTACTGTCCCACTTCTCTATGACCGTCCCACTGTCTGTTCCACTTCTCACTACCGCTGACCCACATTTCAGCAATTTGACGACTTTAAAATGTTATGTCATACAAGTGTACATTTACTACCCAGTGTGTTAACGACCAAGTAATACCTTGAAAAAAAGCGTATTGAGTGGTTCTAATAATTTTGGATTATTCTAAACGGATAAAAGAGAAATAATAATAATAATTTAGGCGTTAAATGGTTTTATCCGGCTTCCCTAAACCATGTTGTTCCAAATTCACTCAAGTATAAAAATAAAAACTGTAAATATCACAGACATTGTTTCTTCAGGGGAGGGGGTACTTGAAACTGTTAAAAGTATATATTTTCTATATAAATTCCATTTCGTTCTCGGGGGGGGGGGGGGGGGGCTTACTGGAAGAAACTCTGATCACAGACAAAATTACTTCGAATTTTCGTACGCTATACGATACAACCATGCGTTTTATTTAAAACAAAAAGCGATTTGTTTAAATACAATACGAACAGATTTATTTCAACATTTGTATCCATTTTTTGTTTATTTTCCATTGTTCTTATTTCGGATTTGTAGTAGAAGAAACCTACTACTAATATTTTGAGAAAATTTTAATTAATTCATTTAACAATTAATTAGTCATCCAATAAGGTCAAATTTGATGTCAGATGACATTCACATCAGGTCTTGAACCACGTGCGGAATGGCAGAAACGGTTAGAAGCTTCGCTCTCCCGTTTCGATCTAAGATCACTGACAAAAGCACGACCGATGTGACGAGGATGCAAGTTAAAAAAAAGCTTGTAATAACTCAGGTTTAGAAAAGAAGGCTACGCGACTAAAAATAATCTAATGTTAATGCATTTATGAAATCTTCTTAAATATATTGCTTTAGTCTTTCTGCTAAGACCTCGATAATGTACTCAAATAAAAAATAATTAAATAGTTTTAGCTGTTACAAAGAAAAAAACATCAGAATCAATACAATTACACATATACATAGAAACTATAAACTCTTTGTTCCTGGCGATATATTATGTATTTGTATAAAAGGTCTGAATACATTGGCCTATCTGTATTATATTTATATACATAGAAGTAAATGTGTGTGAGAACGTGTGAGTGTACGTGCGTGTGTGTGTGTTTGTGTGTATATGTAAATGTGCCTGTTAGTGTGAGTTTTTGTGTGTGTTTCTTTATTAGTATTTAAATAGAGCCTGTTTCTTATTTAGTTAAATTATTGAAAGCAAAATAAAATATAGGCCTATACATGTAAACAATACATCAGTCACAGGCTTTAAAGAAAACCAACATCGTTTCTAATTAATCATTTAATAAACCTTTAATTAAACAGAAATGCAAATAGATCAGAATATTAATGTTACTATTTTAAACCTCAAAGTAGTCTACATTCTTCTACTCTTCAACATTGTATGATACATGAGTATATACACAGATTTTAAAAACAATTTTTTTACATGTCAACATGAAGCTATTTTTATCAATAAATTATTAATAACGGACGCCTATTTTACAATGGGTATACGTATAAAACGCTTGATACACGATAATAATAAAAACACATCTAATTTGATTATAACATAAGTTATGAGTTAAATTCTTGAATGAAAATCATAAACAGTGTCGTTTTTCTACTTTCTCTCTAACAGATCAATCGCAAAACATTTTATGACACTATTTCGACAAATAACCAAATATGTTGTAAAAGTTAGGTCGATTGGCTTTGATCTATTTCTGTCAGCCCTACTGTAGCATTCAATACATTGCCTCTGTTAGTCAAATTGAAAGTCCAACTCGAAAGAGCTAATCTGCCAAATCAGTTGACCTTGAGTAATGTTGTTCATACGTGTTAGTAAGTCTAACTCTGCAAGGCTACAGACTTGACTTAAAGTAATGAAAAGTAGCAAATGTAGCCAAACAGCCTTGTCCCCGTATCATGAAGTTTTGTTTACAAGATAATGGTTGAGTCATATAGAGTCAGCAATATCCTTTGTAAGGTATTTGTCCAACAAAAATGTCTTCTCATACTCATAGGTTATCGCCTTGCTGTAAGTGGCTCTTACAAAAGAAAAAAAAAACAAATTAATGTCAGTTTGAACTAGGTTTAATAGCAGTAAACACACACATAATATATTATTGCCCACGAGTTTGAAATAAATTGACTAACTAATTATTTGCATAACAATACAATCGGAACAGTAAGCACGCCATTTAAATAGGCCAAATATAAAACAGAAGAAAAAACTAATAGCCCTTGGAATTATTTGTGAACTTAGTGGGTTGTTAGCGTAAACAGCTTATTTATCTAATTTAATTCCTACTTGTGTCTTATTTGGATGGTAACGATTTCCCAGTTTTTAGAACTTTAATTTAGGCTTTTAATGAGGTATAAAAACAAACAAACTACTCGTAGATAAATATACATGCATTTTGAATTAGGCAAAAGTTTTATAGAAAAAACTGTTAAATAGTATGGTTTAAGTTTAAAGTCATTTTCAATAAAATAAAATTATAATCACATTAAAAAATAATTTTTTTTTAGAAATTAATGGGACAAAGCTGTTAAAAATTAAAAATTTACAAAAATGTAATATTAAAACTAGATTGCCTGTGCAACAAAATCTTAAAACCTGCCAAATCTTTTATTACACGTTAATTTATAAAAAAAAAAAGAGTGAAATAAAGACACACGTTTAGAAATGTTTTTTCTTCCCAACACTCGCTCGTTTACTGCTTTCAGCTCGTCTTGTAATTTCTGAAGAGATTAAAGAGACAGAAAGATTTAACACTTGCTTAATCTGCATACCAAAAAGAGACAACAGGCTAATGAGGCAAAAGTATATCAACACTTTATAGAGAGTCAACTAGAATACATTGCTTTCTTAACTTCTGCAAAAACAATGTTGAGTGGGATATTAGCAGCAGTATGCTTAAATGCACAGACACAAACTCTAACACAAATTCACGTATATATATATATATATATATAAATGATTATGTGGGTTAATGTGTGTGCGTTTATCGTTTCACCCGATCGTTATGAAACTTTGAAGAATGGTTAAGAATACTTCTGTGTAATAAAAACTTAAGTTCGTCCCCCAAGGACACACATGGGCTGACGAGGACCCCATAAGAAAAATGAGGAGAATTTAATTTTGAATAATCAAAGGAATTAACCAAGCTTACATTATTTTGCAAAATATAATAACTTGGTTGTTTCCCTTTCTCCATAAAACTTCTATGGGGTAATCAATTTATGCCGTCCCGCAGGGTGAGGAGGGGGGGGGGGGGGAGTTGGTTAAAAATTGACTTTTGTGGGCGCGTGTAGACTGGGAGGGGGGTGGGGTTCGGGTTAAGGTGGACTCCACAGGTTGAATTAAACAACAAAATACTTATGCTTGAAAATATTTTTAAAAATATATAAAATAATCCAAAATAGTGTAGACGTCATAAATGGTTGACCTCTATTACAAAACCTAGGGTGACACACAATTCTAAAAATAATGATTAGTTTAATCTTAAGTGTAAATCTTGAGTGTCTTTAGTAATGATCGATGATGTATCATATAAAAATGAAAGTATCCTTTTTTTTTTCTTCTACGCATTTCTGAGCCTCTGAGAAGTTATTGGCAATACTGACTGAGATGTTTCTGCGAAAAAAAAAAGTTAAATTTCGAAATGGTGCATAGTGGTGTACCTTTTGGCGCCCCGTGATTCACCGTAAGCGCTGTTGTTCCTACATTCATTTTAAATAACACAATATGACAGGGACAAAGTGGGCCATGCCATTCAATGATTAAACTAAACCACGGTCCGTACCCTGAGCCCTGCTGTATTATAACCGGTGGTTCCACAGAGCCCCCCGCGACCCCCTGGCACATGGGAGGTTGCCTTATGGTGTCTACCTCACTAGAGGAGGTTTATTCAAGACATTCATACAACACCAAATTAGGCGACTGGGCTGTAGCGTAAAAATAC